>NC_081340.1:925036-1158157 GCF_022539665.2 Daphnia carinata | reverse complement strand
ATGTTCGATGGAAAATTCAGATGACGTGACGCCGCGGCTGACGTCATCTGCTGGGTTTTGAGCCGTAGGGACGTAACGCCATTGACTACTTTCGGACAGCTCCAATATTTCGCCTATTCGGTTTCCGACGTAAATATGAAACCGATAGTGTGGGGAGTTGATCCATCTCAAACCGTTGTCGAATCTGACCAAAATGTGGTTTGGTCGATTTTTAGTCGAAGTTCTGACTTGATCACTGATGCTAGGCGGGCGGCGAGTAATGCTGCACACAGCTCAAGTCTGGGTATCGAAACGTATTTGATAGGTGCTACTCTTGCCTTGGCCATAACGAATGACACTTTAACGCCGTCGGGGATGTCGAAACGGAGATAGGCAATGGCACCAAACGCTGATTCGGAGGCGTCAGCAAACAGATGCAGTCCCACACCTCGTGCTTTTGGTAGCTCTGGGTAAAAACATCGTGGGACGGAAAGCGGGATTAGCTTCGAGAGGGAGATGGCCCAATTTTGACACTCATCGATGGTCGTCTGGTCTAGTTGATCGTCCCAGCCAACCGATTTTCTGCATACAGCTTGCAGAATGAGTTTAGCTTGTAGCAACACCGGTGAGAGAAAACCAAATGGGTCGTAGACGCTTGACGTTTCTCGTAGTATTTCACGTTTCGTCTCTTCATCCAGTTTAATGCTTGCGCTCACTACGAACGAGTCGCTACCGTAGTCGAGTGAGAGGCCCAACGTCCGTTCTATGGGCATTCCGTGTAGCGCTAAGTCGATAGACGAAACTGGGTTGCCAGGCAACGACAGCAGAACCTTCGGGCATGATGAGCCCCACTGGGCGAGCTCGAATCCTCCTCGGCTGAAAGTTTTCGGGCGTGACCAAGGCTGATGTATTCGTTGATTGCAGCGGAGTATCTTCTACCAAGATTTTCGTCGGCGATGAGTCTTCGTTCTAGCTTTAGGAAGCGAGCTAGTGTAGACTGGCTGTTGTCGGGGAGGTTCGTTGTTGTCGGGGAGGTCTCGGCTCTTCGTTTTTCCAGAGGAGTCCCGACTCGTAACGATCGCCTACGAATCTTGTCGTTTCGTTTAGGATCTTGTTTGCACGTAATTCATCGTCGCTGACCGGCACCTTGACACCTGCTCGGGCTTCGTAGGTCTCGGTGAGTAGAAAGCGATCGATCGCATTCACAAGATCTTGATCGGGTGGGGGCGCTAATGAGAGCGAGTTGCACTGAAGTTGTGCAACGGTGGCCGGAGAAATCGGACCGGCTATACACCATCCAAAGGCTGTTCGGAGACCTCGCGGAGCTCGCTCGTTCAACGGATCTCTTTTGATTTCAAGGACTTCTTGCGGAGCCATATCACACGAGCCGATCAACACGTTCACGTCCACGGAATTTTGGGCGGGAACCTTCAATCCAGCTAGATGAGGCCAATCCTTGACAAGCTTCTTTAGATCGACGTTTTCGTTCTTGATTTTTAAGACGGGAACGGAGTAACAGTTCGGGATTTCGAAAGAACTGCTTTTGTCCAACGACGAGATTCTGAAGGACACCTTTGTCGTGTGTGCAGTTGGGTCGCGGCCGTGGTACGTTCCGATTATCGAAATTCCCTTCTCGCCTTGAAGTCCCAATTCATTTGCAAGCGCGTTGGTTATCATTGAGATTTGGCTACCGGGATCCAACAATCCGTACCCGGTCCAGGTTCGACCATTAGCTTCGATTACCATAGGGACGATAGGCAGCAGGGTCGTTTCGTTTTCGTAGCCGTAGGAGACCGCGCCGTTAAATGGGCCCTTTCGAGAAGAGTGTGACGTCGGGCTCGATTGTGGCGTTTTCGGATACATCCTCGGTGCTCCGTGGAGAAGAGGGTGGTGAAGACGTTTACAATCTTCAATTCCACATTCCTTTTCCCTTTTACACTCGGAACTTAGATGGCGGTCGTCGAGACACCGGTAACAGCATCTTTTTTCTTTGACTACCTCCGATCGCTCCGTGGGATTTAACGCCTTAAACTTCTCACAGAGGTAAAGGCGATGAGCATCGTCACAATATGGGCAGGATGCGATGTTTACGGTTGTGGAGAAGACCATAGGGGGCGTGGTCGACTTCTTCGGTTTTTTGTTAGACGATTTGTGGACGTTTTCTCGAGTCTTCGGATGACTGCCTTGCTGGAATGTGGGGTCGACGCCAACACGGACGAAATACTCCGCCATCGTAACGTCATCGAGCCACGTGTCCAGGTCGAGTATCGTAGGCAATCTATCTTGAATTCGATAGCTCACTTCGGCCCATTTACTGCGTAGGTTGGGCGGCAATTTTCCAACCAATTGAGCCAAAGTGGTGCTACTGTGTAGCTCCAATCCATATCCACCCAGTTGCAAAGTTGCGACGACTGAACGGAGTGTGGACGAAAACTGCTTTAAAGATTCGTAGTCGCTATCTTTAAACGAAGGTAGCTTTAGAAGCAATGAAGAGCAGGCGGTTGATACGATTCTTGGATTTCCGAACTTCCGATGCAGCTCTTTCAATGCAAAGGAGTATAATCCAGGGTTGAGTAGAACTTCACCGAGGTTCTTCTGAATTTCGGTCGTCAGGCATGCACGTAGATGATGTTGACGTTCGGCATCGCTGAAACATGTGTCATGGATCTGAACCTTGAATGACTGGATAAACATAGGCCAGTTTATCGGGTTGCCGTCAAACTTCGGTGGTTCAGCTTTCGGCGGTCTCGATGATGAACGAAATGTCGGAGGTGCGTCATGACGATTCACGGTGAATATCCAGGCATCAGGGGAGTACACCGTTGGTTGCGAATCAGGAACTGGTCTCTGGGACGGAAACGTTTGTTGCGTAAATCGGTTGTGTACGGGAGGCGCCGACATCGCGATTGTTGGATGTGACGGCGGACGTGCGCTGGAGTTGATTTGCTGAGCTACCCGATCGAATATGTTTGTGGGTGCGTAGCTTGAGGCGTTGACGTTCAAGTTAGGAAACGACGAAGATGGCTGGTCAAACGTAAACGGCTGTTGGGACGCAGCCGGCCCGTGTTGAGAGCATGGTTGCATTGTCGTTGCTGGTCTGTACGGCATGCAGAATTCTGGAACAGGCGTAGCGGGTGCATGAAATGGGACGTTAGAAGTTTTCCAGACATCTGTTTTATCAAACCCGGACGTTTCGATTTCATCCGTCTCTTCGGTTTCCGCTAATTCGTCTGCGAGTTGTTTACGTAACAAGGAGCTAGTGTAACGTTGCTTCTCTAACTCCATTTTCAGTTGTCGTTCCTTACGTGCTGCTTCAACCCGCTTTTCCTCTGCCTTTCTGGCGATTTCGAGCTGCATCTTGCCAAGTTCGAACTGCTTTCTACGTTCTTCCTCTTCGGCTTGTTGTAAGGCTTCGGCTTTTTCCTGTTGAATCCTTAGTTGCGTTTCCTTTTCTAACCGCTCGGCCTCCTGAAGTTTACGTCGTGTCGATGAGGTTGATGAACGGTTGGAAACACTACTACGGCTGGAACCTGCAACTGATCTTGCGCGGGCCTGAAGGGAGTCGATGTAGTTGGCCATGTCGGTTAACGCCCTCGAGTGTTTGATGGAAATATCAATTCCCCAGCTGGTTTCTCTGTCTAGATCTTCGCCGTCGAACTTGCAGACTTCCACGTAGCGACGGTGAATTCTTTCAACGATGTCGTATGCACGAACCAGGCTTGTTCGCTCAATCTCGATTGTTCCAACATCTTCCTGCATTCGGACGGCAAGGAGAGCTTGATTGAGTGCCATCGTGTGGATTCTCTTGGCCTGCGTACGGTGCTGTTTTAGCTGAGCGGGGTCGTTTGTCCTTTGCCATTCTTCCAAATCTTCCTCCGGTTCTTCTTCTTGAATAACATCGAGAGGGAAAGCTTCGTTGGCCATGCTTGAATGACAACGGATGACGTATGGGATCAGTTTACGCAACGTGTTACGTGATCTGCCACGCGGGACTGATTTGCGAGTATGCACTTTAGACGTTATTTAAAGGCATGAGCTTGTCGACGAGACGGGTACAAGCTACGGTTTCGACAATCAAGTTATTAGGACAATACTTCGTGCGTAGACGATTCAATGTGCTATAGGGGCGAGCACATGTGGCGTAAATCGTCTAATTAAGTTTTGTTCTAAAGGTAACGCTTGATTGTAGATCCTCTTGATAGGAGACAACGTCAGCATGAGTTTTCGTGCTGTAGCGTAAACGATGTGGACGATACAGAGCGATAAGACGACTACAATTTACGGATCAGTTCGTTGGGATTCACGATTCCCGGTCGATGCACCAAAATGTTAACGATACGTACTGACTTTAAGATTGCAGGTAAATTTCGCACTCTGTATTTTAATTACGGGCACGTTAGCTCAATACTGATATTTTACAAGTTACAATATTTTACGGGAAAACGAGTGACGCGACTGTAACAGGCAAATTCTTGTCTCTAATAATTTTGCGAAAGGGTGATCTTCCCTCCTCGTTGCGTCGTCTACGTTCCCCTGCCTCCGTTTTCGCCTATGGCACAATACCGTTTTAGATAAAGCCTCTTCTAACTATTTGGGGCTGTAGGATTCGGAACAGGCATTAATGACGGGCAGCAAATGGCGGGGGGGCGAGCAAATGCGAACAAAATGTCGATGCTGTTTGGAGGGCCGACGGGCAGAGAGTGCGCCAGCGGACAGACAGGAGGTAGACGGGCAACAATGACGGGTTTCTTGGCAGGCAAAGTGGGTTGACGGGCAGAGAGCGGTTTGACGGGCAACTTCAGCTGATTTCTTGGCGGGCAAAGAAAATGAGGCGATGGACGGTTAAAAACAGTGATTGGGTCGGCGGGCAGAGAATAGGCCGACGGGCAGAGAGTGGGCCGACGGGCAGAGAGTGGGTCGACGGGCAGAGAGTGGGCCGACGATCAAAGAGGATGCCGACGGGAAGCAACAGCCGGTTTCTTGGCGAGCTAAGTGGGTTGAAGGGCAGGAACTTTGCGAGGGAAGACGGACAGAGGCAAAATTTGGGTGGACGGGCAATTATGGCGGGCGTTTTGACGGGCAGCGACTGGACAAGAGGAATGTGGGTTGACGGGCAGAAAATGGTTTGACGGGCAGAGAGGGGGTCGACGGGCAACTTCAACTGGCATCTTGACGGGCAGAAACAATGAGTGGGTCGGCGGGCAAGACAGGGGAACTCTTGATTGCGAAAGAAAGTAGACGGGCGAAAAAATGGCATGAATCGATTTTCTTAAAAATAGCGTTAAAATACGCTAGCGCCACCTATCCCCCGGCCCTGGACGGGCCCAAAGCTACTAGTACTCTGTATAATACTTAACAAAATAAAATACGGAATACGGTAAAACTTCTTTATATGCTCACGGTGTAGGAAAGCAACGATGTGTGTGAAATCACCTAACATTTTTCCTATTTAGTGAGCATGGGTTGTGTAGAGAACTAACTAGAAAGTTGACCGGTAGATGGCGTAGTAAAACATGGCAATCCGTTGTAGCTAGATAAAAATATCCGGTGTTCTTCATCTAGCGGTCAGGTTTTTAGTTAATTCTCTACATCCACTAACGAATTTCTACTACATAGCGCTAGTGCTGTAGCGTGATAGCGCGCTAGCATTGCGTCAAATATTCGGTGTATTTTCAAAAAGATTAACTTAATAGAAAGAAACAGCGGTTTTTTCCCGGAATCATTTTTTGCAGGAAAAAAGTTTAACCCGACGAATTAAGCCGAGCCCAAGGCCTAAGAAAAATCGGGCTTATTATTTTAGTCGGGCTTAACATTTTTTTTCTACAAAAGCTTGACACTCATCGGAATCGGTTGAGTATCACAGGATATACTCAAAACTGAATTCTGATTCAGGGAATATTGCTATTTTTTTCATTAAGTTAATCGTTTTTGAAATACACCGTTGATGCAATGCTAGCGCGCCAGTACGCTACAGCGCTAGCGCGATGCAGCAAAAATATTCAGTGGGTGTATGTAGAGAATTCACTAGAAATCTGACCGGTAGATGGTGATAGCAGTAAAGCGGGGGTAAAACAGATTGCCATATTGCCATACTGTGTTCGAATTTCTATTACCAGCAACGCCATCTATTAAGAGAAATATAAAAAAATATCCGATGTTTACTATATGTCATCTAGAAAGACTCCCTATCGGGAAATTCAACGGAAATTTTTTCTCAATAGAGACTTGCTTTATATTGTACAATCCTTGAACTACGAAATCAATAAAAAAAATTGCATTTGGATCAGAAAATGTATTTATTCAATTCCAGGAAGCAACTGATAGATTAGAGGTTTCAATCGCTATTTACACGAATAG
Organism: Daphnia carinata; assembly: GCF_022539665.2. NCBI lineage: Eukaryota > Metazoa > Arthropoda > Branchiopoda > Diplostraca > Daphniidae > Daphnia > Daphnia carinata. The sequence continues at coordinate 1,151,821 of NC_081340.1, read as the reverse complement.
CAAAAAGAGAGGAAGATGTCAGAAGAAGCAAAAAACTGTTTGTCGCCAGAGCATCGAGACACTCTTCTGAACTATCAATATTGAGAACTTGTTGACGGGCAATGTTACCTACCCGTCGGCCTGTAGGTCGATGCACCATTTCCACTCCAGCCGAAGTGCAAGTCGATTGGCGGTATATGTAAACATGACTGAAGGCATCGCGTAAAGCTGCGTACGTCATATCAACAAAATTTGAAACATGTTAGAGGGCCCGAACAGAAATTTTCGCTAAGGTTTTTTTTTTACTAGGCGGTGCTACAGTAAATTTCCGTTGTTCCTTAGAAACCTGGATGTAGCCCAAGGCCTGCAGTGAAGCCGTGTGCAAGCATCGCCAGGATAGTTCTAGTTCGTCGCCCATAGGCTGCCAAATAAGACCATCGACGTCGTGACGTAAGCAGAAGGCTGGTGCCAATCCAGGAGCCGACTGAGTAAAAAACAGAAGCTGTCCACTCAGTATTGCCTGTAAAAGAAAAAATTATGCAGCGTAAAAGCCATTTTCCTTTCAAATGAATTCGCGCATCGTAGCTTCCCGCATACTTTGTGCGTGAATTCGTTCGTTTCTCCGTCAAAGCGAAAAATACACGACTCATCCATGGGCATATCATCACATTCTTCTAGTTGCTCACTGCTGAAGACGGGAGGTCGACCACCGCCCTCTGCTTGCTAAACAGAAAATCAGGGATTGGTGACGTGGCGAAACAGATAACCAATTTAATAGGCAATACAATACCGTTTCTTTCATGTCCATATTAATTACGCTTTCATAATCGGCAGCTGTTTCGGGGTCCAAGACTTTTCGACCACGAAGATCACTTTGAATAAGATGATTCCAACTCAGTGACTTGTCAATTTTTGACAAGATAATCTCCAGTTTCGCATCCGACAGTGTCCACGTACTGGACTCGACCGAAATGGGATGAGCCAACTCGCCAATCAAATACGTTTGATTTTTATACACAACTTTCAATGCCTGACTTTCAATTTTGACGACTAAATCGTGCTTCGACGTCTGTTTGTTAAATGTTATCCATACAGTCACTTCCTCTGGGCTTTCCATCCAAGTGTAGGCAATCTTAGTTTCGGCTTCATCTAGGATAGCATTTGAATAAATTCCAGTTGAATGACAAGTGAACATTTCCACATACCTTGTATCGTTTCGCTATTTGCTAAAGGCGCAGCAACATCCTTGTTCGAATCGAATATAATGCCAAGAGGTTCTCGGGCAATAAGGTATAGCGCTTTACCAGGGCTTAAAACAGAAGCGTAATCCAAGCCGTGAGGTATCGCTAAACGTTTGAGTTGCTTGAAAGACCAATGTCCGTCTACATGTTCATATTGCACCCATTCCAAACAATTGATCAATGGGGTCTCCTTCTCGCTGCAACCAAAGACTGATAGGGCAAGTTGGCTTTCAACTTTACCTGCAGTTACATAATTTCATTATGAAACATTGTAATCATATACAGTAATAAACATACCAAGAGCTTCAACTTTAAGGGCCAGAACAGAAAGGGTCTCTGACTGATTACTTTCTATAGTATTAAGCATTGAATTGGTAATCTTAAACGGTTCACCTTTGCCCAGAGCTTCACTAGAGAGTTTGGCCTTAAAAATAACAATGGATTCGTGGATTCGTGGATTCGGAGGACATCCACGTGTTAACGAGGGACACGTGGAGTCCGAGGACATCCACGTGCTGGGAACGTCTCGTACATCAGCCCCAACCCTTTTTCTCCGCTTTCACTTCCGTAAGGTCAAGTAGAATTATCTGCTTGACCATCTTATTGGAAGAGCTTACCCCTTCTATGCGCTTTCTATTCGAACGGTCACGTAGAGGTTATCTACGTGACCATCTCCTTTACTTCCCGCGTCACCCTAGCGGGTAACGACCCTTTTGCTTTAAATAGGAGGGCCTACGAGTGAGACGGGGCTCTCAGTAGACAGTTGGATGTGGAGTGTTAAGTGTGGCAGAAATTAATACACCAGGTCCAAAAGCGCTGTGAGTCAGTCCTTTTTTAGTGGAGTGCGGCAGTAGCCGTCACAATTGGTGGAGACGCAGGTCGAGCCCCTAAAGAACTTCGTAAATTTGATTCCGTGTCGGTCAACCGAATTTTCCGTAAATCCATTTATCGCATTTAATTTCGTTCGTTTACCGCAAACTGGTGCAAGAGGTGGCCAGCAAGGCGGAAGTTTTTTTTGTTGGGAAGGTTCCTTTATTTTTGTTGTGTGCGGATTTTCAGTATATCGCATTTGATTTCGTGCGTTTGCCGCAAACTGGTACAAGAGGTGGCCAGCAAAGCGGAAGTTTTCGTTGGGGAGGGTCCCGTAATTTTTTGGAGAATTGTTTGAGATTCGAAACTATTGGGATTCTCCAGTGTTCGCGTCGACTGATGAGTAAACAGTCAGGGAGATATCCTACGTGCGGCCGGGCGCCAAGTAGACGGTTACATCCGGAACTATTTGATCAATCTGAACTGATAGAAAAAGTGGAAGTGCCTGATAGTAGTGTCATTGTTAATGTAACACCCCTCACACGTGACAGTGCGACAGTGTCAAGAGAAGACGTTCGTGGAGTAGAACGCGCAGTAATCAGTGAACCACGAAACTCGACACCAGAGCAATTTCGGCTCAATTTTTACACACGGCCCAGCAACATGGCGGCAAGTGTACAAAAATTCATAGCACCGCCGATTTTTTCAGCAAACCCGGAGGAAGATCCTATGGATTGGTTAGAACGCTTTGAGATAGTGGCAGCGTACAACCGTTGGTCAGATGCAGACCAAGCGCGGAATTTCGCGATGTATTTGGAAGGGGCAGCCAGAAAATGGTTTTTGGTGCATCCTCACCCTGATCACTGGGAGGATCTTCCGCTCCGCCCGAACCCGGAAGACCCAACACGACCCAATCTGCCAGCAGCGACAGGGTTAAAATCGCAATTCGTAGCGGCCTTTCGGCAGGCTAATTTCACACTAGTGCAAGAGAGCAAGCTTCGTCAACGAGTACAAGGCGTAGAGGAAGACATAGTGTCGTATTTCTACGACGTAATTAATATGTGCAGGTTGGTGAACCCGACAATGTCACAAGAGCATCAACTAGAACATCTATACCGCGGTCTAAAACCATCGTTATTGCAAAAAATTTACCCACATAAGCCGACATCTACGGCTGACTTTCTAGATCTGGCCAAGTTACACACGGAGGCCATGGTTCTGGCGAACCAGAAAGTTTGGGCCCAATCTTTAAGAGCGCTATCAGAGGAGCCGGAAAATATGAAACTGAACAAGAATGTGACTCAACCGACATTAACAGCAGAAATTACGAGTGCGCTGAAACAATTAAACGAAACGGTGAAACAGTTACACTTATCTACAGGACCGGCATTCCAAATGGCTAAAATGGGTCAAAGCAAAATCAGTAGTAATGGATTCGATAGAAATAGAAGGACGACCGAGGGAAGATACGTATGCGGATTTTGTTCAAAAATAGGCCACCTTGACTACAGATGCTTCCAGAACCCAGCGTCAGCATTATACAGAGGCCCAAGACAGAATCGGATGAGACAACAGGGCGAACAACAACACGCCAGGCAAAGGCAGTTTCATCAGCCGGAAGGACACAAGCAAGCAGGAACGGTGAACAGTGTGGCGTTACACTCGAATGCAGAAGAATTACCGAACCTGGAGCAACAATTTTATGTGAACAAGATTAACATTCCTAACAAAACGGACCATGGAACGGCACAGTCAACACAGCCATTGTCAACACAGGAAGATCAAAGTGGTGAAGAGACAAGTGAGATTATAAAACAAAAGTTGGGGAAGAATGTACCAATACTGTTGTCGGACATATCCCGTTTTATCAAAAAGACGGTGAAATGTGGAGACATCACAGCAACGGCAGTGGTGGACACGGGCGCAGCAGTCAGCGTCATATCGCCAAAATTGTTGGGACGCACACATTATGTGATGGAGGATTGGGGCGGCCCGGACATTGTATTAGCAAATGGTTCCAAAGTAACGCCGTTAGGAGCAGCCCGGGTAACCATAACCCATAATAATACAACAGCCCAAGGAAGGGCAGTAATCATGGAAATGGACGGAATTGACTTGTTGCTGGGGAATGATTTTTTAAAACAATTCGGAAAACTTCGAATTGATTACACCGGTGACACAACGCAAGTGATATTGGGAGAGCTACCGTTTAAGGATGATCACGATCAAGAGGAAAGTCTTCAGGCTGGCAGTAAAATTAGTAACACAACTAGTTACATGATTCCGGCATTTTCGGTGATAACAGTGAACACAAATCGCGACGAGAATAGCTCTTCAACTGGGTTGTTTTCCCCTTCGACAGAGTTATGGGTGTCTAAAAAGCTGGCAACAGGTCATGCTATTCTGGCGGCAGATTCGAAGTGCATACTGGTGGCCAATTTATCGGCCGTACCAGTGTGGCTAAAGGAAGGGTCAACTTTGGGGACGGTACAGCCATATACCAATAAGATAATCAAGTGTGAGTGGGAGGAGCTTCCACAACAAGAGGACGGAGAAAACAAGGACAAGCTGACGTTGGAGGAGAAGAACCTAGTAGATAATTTGGAACAACAAATAAATAGTGAACTAACAAACGAAAATCGAAAATCGCTACTAGCACTACTAGAAGGACACCTATCATGCTTCGCAAAGAATGACAAAGATATGGGATTTTGTACGACAGCAGAACATCAAATCAATATCAAAGAGGGAGCGTTACCAATATATCAGCGACCAAATGCAAGCGCATGGAAAGCGCGGAAAATCATACAAGGATTATCAGAAGACATGATAAAAGCTGGCATCATAGAGAGATCAGAGAGCCCTTGGGGAGCGCCAGTCGTACTGATAAAGAAAAAGGATGGATCATGGCGGTTCTGTGTAGACTACCGGGGATTAAACGAGGTCACAGTTAGAGACGTATACCCTCTACCCCGTATCAACGATATTCTGAGCAAACTAGAAGGCGCGGAATATTTTTCCATAATGGATTTACAATCAGGATATCATCAACTTCCACTGCGAAAAGAAGACAGAGAAAAGACGGCGTTTATCACAGCAGACGGATTATATCAATTCAAAGTCCTGCCATTCGGACTAACGAATGGGCCCAGTGCCTTTCAACGGGCAATGGACGTCATTTTGGGAGGACTGCGTTGGAATTCATGCCTAGTGTACCTAGATGACGTAGTGGTGTACGCACCTGATTTTCAAACTCACGTGCATCGCTTACATCTGGTATTATCGTGCTTAGCCAAAGCAGGGCTTAAACTAAAAGGAAACAAATGCCAATTCGCAATGACGACGTTGAAAGTCCTAGGACACGTGGTTTCTAAACAAGGCATATCACCAGATCCGGAAAAAATTGCAGCAGTAGCAGACTTCGCAGAATGCAACGAGGGAAAAACATTAGCAGAAAAAATCAGACGAGTTCAAAGCTTTGTCGGGCTTTGTTCGTACTACAGACGGCATATAAAAAATTTCGCCAAATTAGCCCAACCACTGACAAGATTAACCAAGAAAGGCACATCTTTTATTTGGGAGGAAGCTCAGCGAACAAGTTTCATAAATCTGAAACAAATGTTAACTGCGGCCCCGATATTGGCTCACCCAGATTATGAAGCACCGATGATTATCATGACGGACGCTTGTGGATACGGCATTGGGGCGGTATTGTCACAGTCCAAAGACAAATAAGAATATCCGTTGGCTTACGCCAGTCGGCTGATGTCAAAATCAGAAGTCAATTATTCGATTACTGAGAAAGAATGCCTGGCTCTCATCTGGGGTTTGAAGAAATTTAGAAGTTTTGTGTGGGGCTGCAAAGTAATAATTGTGACCGATCATGAAGCCCTCTGTTGGCTAAGGACAAAAAAGGATTTAGCAGGACGACTAGCACGCTGGAGTTTGTGCCTACTAGAATACGACGTAGAGATCAGATATAGGAATGGTAAACTACATTCCAACGCGGACTGCTTGTCTCGCTACCCAATCCCCATCACAGAAACGGAGACAGAAGATCGGTGCATAGCTATTGGAATACTGCAATATAACCAAGCAGACTTTATGTCAACAGACATATTATTGGATCTGGCACAGAAGCAACGTGGAGTAAGCAAATGGGGAAAACTTATTGAAAAACTGGAATTACAAAGATCGGCCGGAAGGTGCTTTTCACTGGATGAAGGAAAATTGTATAAAAAGAAGACGAAATGGGGAAAACAATGGCTACGATTATGCGTTCCTCCTGATTATAGACACATGGTGTTAACAGCATGTCATAATGATCCGTATTCAGGACATATGGGAATCCAGAAAACGCTACAGAAAATTACGCACCGTTTTTTTTGGGAGGACATGGCGAAAGACGTGATGGAGTACGTTAAAACATGCCCACAGTGTCAAACACGAAAAAGCCCAAAACTCCTTCCAGGTGGGATGCTGCAACGTATCAAAGTGGCCAGACCGTTCCAAAAGGTGGGGGTGGACCTCCTAGGACCATTTACGTTATCGGACTCAGGGAATAAAATGATCATCGTAGCAGTGGATTATTTGACAAAATGGGTGGAATTAAAAGCCTTGCCATCGGGCAAGGCAGAAGACGTTACTAAATTTCTGATGGAATACATTGCACTACGTCATGGAATGCCCGAAGCCATAATAACGGATCGGGGCAAATGCTTCCTAGCAGAAGTTACGCAAACCATGTTTCAGAAGTTGGGAGTCAGGCATAAGACAACTTCAAGTTATCATCCACAAGCAAATGGACAAGTGGAACGCATGAATCACACTTTAGCCACGATGATGTCGATGTACGTCTCAAACGACCAAAAGAACTGGGATGAACTATTGCAGCACATTTGCTTCGCGTATAATACAGCACGACAAGAATCCACTGGATTTTCGCCATTTTTTCTACTATACGGTAGAGAACCAGTACTCCCAATAGACCTACTAACAGGAGCTCAGCCAAATCCACGACTCTCAACGGACTTGGCAAAAAAGACATACGTTGAACAACTAATGAGTGACTTATCAATCGCGAGAGACATTGTGCGGACACGATTACAGCACGCACAAGAGAAACAAAAAATGGGTTATGATGCTCATCACCGCATAGTAACATTTCAGGCAGGAGACATGGTACAGATATACAAGCCAATAAGGAAAAAGGACGTTCCGATAAACTACTACATCGATGGATAGGCCCATACGAAGTTCTACGTCAAACCACGCCAGTTAACTACGAAGTCCAGCCGAAGAGAAAAGGCGGCAAAACCGAAATCGTTCATGTCGTCAGTATGAAGTTATTTCATCAAACCAGCACACTTCAGGAAGGATTGGCACAAAGATCATCAGCGGATAACGGACGGGTGAAACATCAGGAAAACAGGAGTGAATCGACGAGCGCCGAGGACGAAACAACCGAGATTATAGAGAATGAAGAGGAAGAACAGACAGCTAGGCAGAAAAACTCAAATATTCCAGTAAGCCACTCGATGGAACAAACTTCGGAAAGAGAAGGAAACACCCAAGAGATGGGCCTTACACGGCCACTACGGAATCGGCGCAAACCCGATTTTTTCAGGGCAGGGATAATTGACCTACTGTTTCTATTGTTAATCGGGTGCACATTCAGTACCTCAGCAATGATGGTCAGGGACACCGTAATTTTCAAAGAACAACCAGGAATTACAATCAGTGAATCATCATGGACGATGGCCACGGATGTGATCCTACAAGATGCAGAGAAGGCCGTCACGATAGTAGAAAAACACCTGGAGGAATTGGCCTTACTGGCAGCAAAACATAGAAAGGATGGAGCAAAATTTGAAAAAGAAGACGGACACGCGGCATGGAGGGACACCACAAGTTTTATGACAGCAAGTAAAATCGAGAATAAAGTGCTACTACTGAGCAGAACATTAAACTTATCCAAAACAAGATTGACAACATGTGCGATGACTCTGACAGGAGCGGCTAGAGCGAAAAGAGGAGTGATAGATTTGGGTGGCACGGCACTTAAGTGGTTGTTTGGTGTCTCCACTCAGGCGGATTTGGTAGAACTAAATAAGAAAATTGATGCAATGGGAAACCAAAAACAAGAAATAGTCCATGTACTGGAGCAACATGCATTGATCATAAATGAGAGCCTACAACTATCACGATCAAGTGTAGCATTGTTGCAGGAACTACAACAGCAGTCCACGATATTTCAGAAGAGGGCAGATTATGTTTTGGATCACATTCTTGCGTATGAACTAGCACACATACAACAAGAGCAGTACTTCGCAGAGCTGGACTCGACGTTCGAATCATTGGAACAAGTGATCGGATGGCTTCAACAACAAATCGGGGACTGGGAAATAGGATTAACAACGCTGGCTAACGGGCATTTACCACCACAAATCTTCTCGCCTACAGAACTAGAGAGAGCGATAAAAGAGATAAATAAACATTTACCATTGGGCTGGACGATACCAGCAGAGGAATTATGGGTTATCTATCGGGAAGCACGGGTGTCGGTCGCAGCTACCCATAATAAGTTCCGCCTCTTTATCGAAATCCCCATTTATGACCACGCACAACACTTTAATTTGTTCAAGCTAGTTAGGTTAACAAAACCAACCAAAAACGGCACACACGGGGTACAAATAACCAACTTGCCAGATTTTCTGGCAATAACAGCCGACTTAGATACGTTTGTCGAGTTATCAAAAGACGAAATGAGTAACTGTCGACGACTAGATAAACAACTATGCAAATTCCATACGGGATTTTCAAAAAGGGGAAAAAGGAAATCGTGTGCGGTTGCGCTGTTCAACAACGAGGAAGCTCAAGTCAAAGCGTATTGTCAGAAACAATTCATACAGTGGAATGGCCCGGAAGTAGTCTACCTAGGACAAAACCAATGGGCATTCTCAGCGACAGGCCCACATAACGTGGTTTTTTCATGCCCTCCGGACAGTAAGCAAGTACCGTCACAACGCCTACAATTACCGGCAGTAGGATACTTTGAAGTCCCACAAGGATGCACAGCTCGCACAGAGGATTGGATATTTCCAGCAAGCCTGGAAGGCACCACAACAGCCGCAGCCATATCAATTCATATGCCAGACCTACCGGAGTTCCGTCCAAACATCACCAACCCAAAAATGGCAACGGTCGTACAGTTCCCGTCATCAAATGCGTCACACCTCGACAAGTTCAGCAGCATGTTGCGACAACAAGAAAAACTAGAAGCAGCAGCAACGCTAACACATAATCAGATTTTGAACCTGCTGGACGCGTTGCCAACGTCAAACTATGGGAACTACCCATACGAATGGATATTAGCGTTTGTCATTCTACTACTCAGTGTTTTCGGCCTGACAGGATTCACACTACGGCTTGCACAACGCTTAGATACCCACATCAAAGATGGCATGCAGAGATATGAAACAACGGATCACGCACTACGAGGAGCGGCCACCGAGGAACGACTGATTCGGACACAAGACACGGACTTTTGAACACGGAAAACGGATGTTACCAATGTTGTTTTATTATTATTTTACTATTACTATTATCTTTCGCTATCACTCTAATCGTTGCATACTATGGCAATCGGGGGCGATCGCCTTCGAACGGGGGGGACCTGTCACGTGGATTCGGAGGACATCCACGTGTTAACGAGGGACACGTGGAGTCCGAGGACATCCACGTGCTGGGAACGTCTCGTACATCAGCCGCAACCCTTTTTCTCCGCTTTCACTTCCGTAAGGTCAAGTAGAATTATCTGCTTGACCATCTTATTGGAAGAGCTTACCCCTTCTATGCGCTTTCTATTCGAACGGTCACGTAGAGGTTATCTACGTGACCATCTCCTTTACTTCCCGTGTCACCCTAGCGGGTAACGACCCTTTTGCTTTAAATAGGAGGGCCTACGAGTGAGACGGGGCTCTCAGTAGACAGTTTGGATGTGGAGTGTTAAGTGTGGCAGAAATTAATACACCAGGTCCAAAAGCGCTGTGAGTCAGTCCTTTTTTAGTGGAGTGCGGCAGTAGCCGTCACAATACCTCACGGCTTGGATTACGCTTCTGTTTTGAGCCCTGGTAAAGCGCTATGCCTTATTGCCCGAGAACCTCTTCGCATTATATTCGATTCGAACAAGGATGTTGCTGTGCCTTTAGCAAATAGCGAAACGATACAAGGTATGTGGAAATGTTCACTTGTCCTTCAACTGGAATTTATTCAAATGCTATCCTAGATGAAGCCGAAACTAAGATTGCCTACACTTGGATGGAAAGCCCAGAGGAAGTGACTGTATGGATAACATTTAACAAACAGACGTCGAAGCACGATTTAGTCGTCAAAATTGAAAGTCAGGCATCGAAAGTTGTGTATAAAAATCAAACATATTTGGTTGGCGAGTTGGCTCATCCCATTTCGGTCGAGTCCAGTACGTGGACACTGTCGGATGGGAAACTGGAGATTATCTTGTCAAAAATTGACAAGTCACTGAGTTGGAATCATCTTATCCAAAGTGATCTTCGTGGTCGAAAAGTCTTGGACCCCGAAACAGCCGCCGATTATGAAAGCGTAATTAATATGGACATGAAAGAAACGGTATTGTATTGCCTATTAAATTGGTTATCTGTTTCGCCACGTCACCAATCCCTGATTTTCTGTTTAGCAAGCAGAGGGCGGTGGTCGACCTCCCGTCTTCAGCAGTGAGCAACTAGAAGAATGTGATGATATGCCCATGGATGAGTCGTGTATTTTTCGCTTTGACGGAGAAACGAACGAATTCACGCACAAAGTATGCGGGAAGCTACGATGCGCGAATTCATTTGAAAGGAAAATGGCTTTTACGCTGCATAATTTTTTCTTTTACAGGCAATACTGAGTGGACAGCTTCTGTTTTTTACTCAGTCGGCTCCTGGGTTGGCACCAGCCTTCTGCTTACGTCACGACGTCGATGGTCTTATTTGGCAGCCTATGGGCGACGAACTAGAACTATCCTGGCGATGCTTGCACACGGCTGCACTGCAGGCCTTGGGCTACATCCAGGCTTCTAAGGAACAACGGAAATTTACTGTAGCACCGCCTAGTAAAAAAAAAACCTTAGCGAAAATTTCTGTTCGGGCCCTCTAACATGTTCAAGGCATGTACTCTTTTGGGCGAGTTACAAAAAGGACTCCAGGGTTTCCGACTTTTGGTTGCAGGTTTCCGACACTTGGACATCTGGTACCCGACGTTAGGACATCTGCCCACCGACGTTTGGACTACTGGTCCCCGACGTTTGGGCGCATCAGTAAATTGTTGCTGAACCCACCGAGCGCTATGCTTTCCGACAAGAGGACTCCCGTGCCATCGACATTAGGACTTTTTTTTTTTTTTTTTTTTTTTACTTGATGATTGGGACTGCAAACGTCAAACGGACTCGCATGTAAACGACAAACGGACTCCCGATCTAGCGACAAATGGACTTTCAAACAGGTACACAATCATTTTTTTTTCTTTTACCTATACCATTGCCAAGTAGGTAGGGTATTTAATTAATGCAATTACTACACACCCAAATGCAGAGCAGATCTTGATCTATTTGCCTGTAAAAATTATTTTTAAAGTGATATTTATGTTCTGTTATATTACGTTGTGACAACGGCCGGGACGAGAGAAAAAAGTTAAATATTTTGCCTTTGCCACCAGCTAGCATTTACGGCATTTTCCAGCTTATTATTTTATTTAGATATTTGTTATTATAAACTGTAATTTAAAGAATAAAGATCAGTTGCCTAATTGAAAAATGTTGTTATGGAGGGAGGAATGTCACAACATAAGAACTCCTCTTCAAAACAAAATAGGAGCATTCTTCATGTGTCTGTGGGTATTGGCTACTTTGTGTCATGTAGACTGTTGACGAAATGTTCTCTGTTCTAAAACTATATTCTTCAACAAAAATTTGGGTTACATATAGCTGTTCCACGAAACTCATTTAGAGAACTAAAAAATGCCAGCCTTAGACCTTCGTTGTATCAAATTCTTATTATCAAATGTCTCGTTGTATTTGTGATTGCTTAATTCTAGAGTAGGCTATAATGAAAACCCAATTGACATTCCAGGACGGCGATGGGATTCAAACGAAACAGAACCAAAGATTAACACTGTCATCGCCGCCCAAACAGGAGATGCAGCTTTTCTTCATTGTCATATGGAGCTCAGAGAGGATCATGGCGTAAGTTTCACTGATGAACCCAAAGGCAAAAAAGATGATTGTCTAAATATTAGGCGTCCTATATAATATCTTGCGTATGCAGATGTCAACTGGCACAAACAGAACATAACATAACATGACGAAAATAATATTTCAGTTTTAGCAACCGAAAAGCAGCTAAGCGTAACCAACTAAAAAAAAAACTCCAAAAACAAAAAAATGCGTTACACGTAAAGTTTTTCCCTACAGTGGTAGATGGGAAATAAAGTTGCTAATAAATAAAACCCTTTTCTAGTAATTTGTATTTGGTTTCAGTTGCCAGACCACCACAGCGAACTAGCTGCATAAATTAGAATAGAATATGTTACGAGTTACTTCAACGAATGATTTACATTGCAATAAAACTGTTTTTTTCCTCTGTTTGTTGCAAGCATTTAACAACTTTACTTGTTCGTCTGGTTATTATGTCAGAAACATCCCAATTCTGAAAGGTAGGTACATCCTTATTACTTTGTAGGTATCTTGGGTACGTCGGCGATATTAGTATATTTTGTAGTGCGGACTCTAAAGTATATTCAAGGGACGAAAGGATTCGTGTTACTTCAGCGGACAATACCGAAAACATTTGGACGTTGCTTATAAAATACATAAGAAAAGACGACGAGGGTATCTATGATTTCAGGTTGGAACAGCTTTATTTTACTCTTAAACTGAAAAGTATAACGGCCGCTTCTGCTTTCCTAAACTGATTCTTCTACTTACAGATCACGACTAGGAAATCCGCATCCACCCAGTCTGTCGAATTACGAATTGTTGAACCACAAGCTGTGCTTGTCGGGTCTGAAGATATATATTTTGGGAAATCTTTTATTTTTAAATTTACGTAGTGTTTTTTATCTACGGTAATCATCCTGATTTTACGAAAAATTCAAAGACAAAGAGGGCATGCAAATACAGTTTGTTGTTACATGTTAAATATATTTTTCTGGGTTTTCTGTTACAAATGAATTGGTATAGCACGGATGTGTACCTGATTAGGAAAACCTTAATTTACAATTTACTCTAGTTGTACTTGTCCATTGTTTTTAATATATATCACGACCTGCTTTCAGAGATTTATTGGTTTATGAATTTTAAGATTTCTATTATAGAAAAAAAGGATTAATAAGATTATGTTAGTATAGTACCACTCCATTTCCACGTTTCTTTATCACAGACACAGAATGGTCATATCCATACCATACAATGTCTTGGATGACGTTTGCAATAACATTATAAGGAATGGTTTCTATTGCTACACCATATCTTAAATGCCTTGAATAAACTAAAAAGGATTAGTAAATTTAAAATAAATAAAAACTTGATAGGTTTACCTCTGGCATCAGCACGTAAACTCTTATAGTTTTATTCATACTTTTTTCTATAATACAAATATTAAAATTCATAAGTTGACACATATAGAAAAACATCTTATAGTAATTACATTAATTAAATACCCTACCTACTTGGCAATGGTATAGGTAAAAGAAGAAAAAAAAGATTGTCTACCTGTTTTGAAAGTCCATTTGTCGCTAGATCGGGAGTCTGTTTGACGTTTGCAGTCCCAATCATCAAGTAAAAAAAAAAAGTCCTAATATCGATGGCACGGGAGTCCTCTTGTCGGCAAGTGTACCACTCGTTGGGTTCAGCAACAATTTATTGTTGCGCCCAAACGTCGTGAACCACTAGTCCGAAAGTCGGTAGACAGATGTCCTTTCGTCGGGTACCAAATGCCAAGTGTCGGAAACCTGCAACCAAAAGTCGTAAACCCTGGAGTCCTTTTTGTAACTCGCCCAAAAGACTCTGTCCCATCTGTTTTACCCCCGCCTTACTGCTATCACCATCTACCGGTCAGATTTCTAGTGAATTCTCTACATACACCCACTGAATATTTTTGCTGCATCGCGCTAGCGCTGTAGCGTACTGGCGCGCTAGCATTGCATCAACGGTATATTTCAAAAACGATTAACTTAATGAAAAAAATAGCAATATTCCCGGAATCAGAATTCAGTTTTGAGTATATCCTGTGATACTCAACCAATTCCGATTAGTGTCAAGCTTTTGTAGAAAAAAAATGTTAAGCCCGACTAAAATAATAAGCCCGATTTTTCTTAGGCCTTGGGCTCGGCTTAATTCGTCGGGTTAAACTTTTTTTCCTGCAAAAAATGATTCCGGGAAAAAAACCGCTGTTTCTTTCTATTAAGTTAATCTTTTTGAAAATACACCGAATATTTGACGCAATGCTAGCGCGCTATCACGCTACAGCACTAGCGCTATGTAGTAGAAATTCGTTAGTGGATGTAGAGAATTAACTAAAAACCTGACCGCTAGATGAAGAACACCGGATATTTTTATCTAGCTACAACGGATTGCCATGTTTTACTACGCCATCTACCGGTCAACTTTCTAGTTAGTTCTCTACACAACCCATGCTCACTAAATAGGAAAAATGTTAGGTGATTTCACACACATCGTTGCTTTCCTACACCGTGAGCATATAAAGGAGTTTTACCGTATTCCGTATTTTATTTTGTTAAGTATTATACAGAGTATGATATAGTAAAAATTCATTTGCGTTAAGAAACTTTAATTCCCGAAGTGGGTTCCAGGAGTGCCAGGAGAGGTTTTTGTGGTTAGAGTATGGGTTGATGTGATTATGGCTCATAATAGAAAATAGGGATTGCTCAGTTCCTGACCCACATACCGGTATTTTTTTTTTTTGTCATCCTTTACTGCTTAAATTTGTGAGGCTGACAAAATTTCCCATTTATTGGCAGCAGAAGCTAATTTATTTACTAATTTACCTGACAGATGTGTCCATTACGTGAAAGGAGGACTGCAAAACACATACACACATGGTCTGTGCGAAAAATGAAGCGCAATTGGTGTGTTTCCCCCTGAAGAAGGATCAACTTGTATTAACTGCAATCTAGTTTTAGAATAATATCATGTTCATAAAGCTCTATTGCAGTATATATGTTTTATGATATTCACATTATCTAAAATTTTCCTAAGCCTAGCATCATCAGTTGACTCATAGGTTGAAATTCTGTGAAGACTTCTCACGAAGATTCCACAGTTTAAATGCTGCAGGTGACACTTAAAGTTGAATTTATGCCTGGTGATGGTACAAACTTATATATCTCTATTGCTTTGTTATTCTAATAACTAAGCTGATCAACAGGGGAAGTGCAGGCATATTGATACTAAATCTGCTATCAAATACAAACAGGAAAACTCGAAGACATAGGGAAAGAGGAGACAGCAAATAGCAAAATAAGGAAATAGAAAGAGAAATGTAAGAAAGCAAAACTTTAATGAATACCACAAAATGTCCCATATCTTTGTGATTTTATTTCTTGCTAGATTACTGATAACTGAAGCAAATGGAACTATTGCCAAGGAGAACCACGCCACTAGTGCTAGTACCGAGTCTGCCTCACTTTTGCCCGCAAGGTATCTTTTGTATTAAATAATGTTTTTATTTTGTTTTTAACTGAATGTCGTTTGGCAAAAAAAAAAAATGAGGCAGCAGCGGAAGTAAGGAAAATGGCCATTCCTTAAATTGGTCAGTCTTGAATATGTCGAGGACGGAATAATCAAACGGTATTTAGGCAGATTGTCGCGCATGCAAAAATTTAGTCGAATTAAATTAAATTGAATCAACATATTTGACCTGACCATTCGCTTGAAGCGGTTTTTGGTTATTTACGGTTAGACCACAATGTCGAAACACGTCGCGTCCTGGAAATAAGTACCGCAGTAGCCAGTGCGGGTTAGAATTGGCCACAACTCGTATATACCAGGTAAATTTTCCCATTTTGAAAGGTTTCGTGGGAAAAGATTTGTAGAAAAAGTCCTATTAGTATTTTCCCGCAGCACATCTAGAAACGGGGCTTAATGCCTTGCTTAGCGAAAAATATATATAGAAAACATTTGTAAGCAACAAAACGAAACAGGAGAAAATCTGGACGTTAAATAACAGGTTTTTTTCGTTGTCGAGTTTAATTATCTTCAGTTTTTGTTTCATTGGTGCTGTATTTCTTGGTTCAAAGACGCATCAGGCATTGGGTGTTACTACAGTATACGCTAAAAAATTTGTTTCACTTAACCCCAGAGGACGAAGCACATGAGATAGGCGATAGCAAGAAGGAATCCGCCACTGGCTCGTGTGTCACTTACGGCATCTTTATTACGGTCAGTCATGCAATCCGACACATTGAGTGATGCTCCAACAATTATGGAAACCATTTTTCTCTGATAAAGCGTTATATCCCGAAAGTGTGCAACGTGAATAAACAATCCCAGTAATCAAAGATGCTGCCAGCTAATTCGTTATTGAGCAATCGCAAAGCCTTCAGAACGTAATCTTACGAATTAGGTTCTTAACCCGCATGTTAAAATCTGCTGTTTTAGTACTTAAATTTATTATTATTACTATTAACTATTAACTATCCATTTTGTACTGCAGTAAGTATAATGAATGTATTTCTAATAACAATTAGAAGGATTGCGTGTTTTAAGTATAATGTTTAAGTAATATAGAATTGTTATTGTGTATTATTTTCACACCGCAACAACCGACAACGACTTTATATTACTCAAACCGTTCTAATAACAATTAGAATGATTGCTTGTTTTAGGTATAAATAATATGTTTGAGTAATATAAAGTCGTTATTGTTTGTTGAGGTGTGAAAATAATATACAAGAATGACTTTAGATTACTCAAACATATTGTTTATACCTAAAACAAGCAATTATGGCTATTATTATCATCAGTGTATTGGATTTTAACAAACCAAATCATCAAATCCAATCAAATCCAAATCACATCATTTGAGGATGTGGATTAAATTGGATTTTACTGCTTAGGTTAGTTAAAGTTAGCTTAGGTTAGTTTAGGTTATGTTACTCGAGAACTTTTGCTGTCTTGAATGATTTAAAGATCCAATGCAAATCCGCAAAAAATTGGATTTGCTTCGGATTTCTTTGTTTTTGCGGATTTGATTGGCCAAAATCCAATACACTGATTATCATCGCTGAAAAATGCAGTTCAAAATGAAAAGTTAATAGTTAATAGTAATAATAATAAATTTAAGTAAGTAGAGTATAACAAAGGAATTATTGTATAGTTCTATTTTAATGAAATTAAGTTATTAATTAAAAATGATATATTTACATGGGTAAAGTACGTAAAGTTGTATTTAGAAAATTATATAGGATGCCGGCCGATAGATGGCCATAGTTGTAAAAAAGAAAAAAACCGACGAAATTTTTTTTTTTTTTTCTGTAAAACGGATTGCCATAGATCAGCAATCAATTTCGAATCGGAATAATGTATTTTTAATGAAATCTAGAATTTGAAGAAAATTGGAAAAGTTAGAAGCCAATAGCCTTCTCATTTTTTCAATTTTGGCAAAATTTTCGAATTCGCGTTCAATACAGAGTTTCGATGCAGAATTGAACGGGCATCACGAATATGAGGGTTATTTTCTTGTGGGACTCATAATTTTTGAATAAAACGTAAAAAGCGGTAAAAGTTGGTTTTAAAAATAAGCCCGGGCTTATATTGTCGTGCTTAAATTTTTTTCCTATTAAAAAACAGTAGCATTAAATCTAGATAGCTATAGATAATTCTGATTCAAAATTAACCAAGAATACGAAAATTGAATTTACTTTTACGCAGAGTTTATAGTTTTGGAATAATCTAAAATATATAGTTAGTGCGTGTGCGAATCGAAATCATGATTGGCGCGCCAGTACGCTACAGCGCTAGAGTGAAACATCAAACTTTTTTGATTATTCAAAAACAATAAACTCTACGTAAAAACAAATTTCATTTTCGAGTTCCTTGTTAAATTTTGAATCAGAATCATGTATTGTTATCTAGATTTAATTAAATTATTTTTTAATAGGAAAAAATTTTAAGCCCGACAAAATAAGCCCGGCCTTCTGTTTTTAACGATTAATTCAAAAAGTAGAAGCCTAATATAAAAATATATCTTATTTTCGTGATCAGCGATCAATTTCGAATCGGAATAACGTATTTTTAAGGAAATCTAGAATTAGGCTAGAAAAATATCGCTTTTTTCTGTTTTATCGCTCTCGCCATCTATCGGTCAACTTTCTAGTTAATTCTCTGTATACATTCGCCGAATATTTCTGCTGCACCGCGCTAGCGCTATAGCGTAGTGGCGCGCTAGCATTGCGTCAAATATTCGGTGCATTTCAAAAAACGTTTGACTCCAGGAGAAAAAGAACAATTTTCCCCGATTCAGCATTCAATTTTGAGTATATTCTATGATATCCAACCAATTCGGGCGAGTGCCGATTTTTGCAGGAAAAAATTTTAAGCCCGACTTAATAAGCCCGACTTGAGAATAAGGGAAGTCGGGCTTATTTAGTAATGGGCTTATTTTCGAGCCCAGCAATTTGACGAAAAAGGTGTACAACATAGAACTGTATAAAAACTACGCGTTATACACAAAAGTAAACACTGATTTTAGGGAAATTATTCATTTTCTCGTCAGACCAACAGTTTTTTTTTGATACGCTGAATTTCCCGATAGGGATTCTGCCAGGATTATATGATATAGCGCACCATTGACCCCTTTTTTAGGATATTTCTCTCAATCTCCGGCCATCGGTATAAAGGCAAAGGAAACCATTACTGTATGTGCTACATGCTGGTATTTGTATATTTCCAACAAAAACAAATGTAAACTAGGGATAATCCTCACAGTTCTGCTAAGAAGCAATAAATTTTTTCCTAGCACCAAGGTTTTTTATAGGTAACAACCGACGCAGGCCGACAATGATCGGCCTGCAGCTTCTACTAAGTAGGCAATCACGGACAAATGCTGTTTGATTTGAGCCCACGGAAAGACCGACGTCTTTCCGCTTCTGTCTGGTTGCCAACAGCCTCCAAAAGATCCGTCAAACCACTGAAACTGCTGCTCGAATAGCTGTTGCTTGAGCTTGGCGCAAACACAATATGGGTATGTTGTTTTGATTTTTCAGTTATCAGAAATTAGATATTGGGAATGTTAGTGTCGTCTTTTCTTAGAGAGAAACGGGAAAATTGTAACCAAATGAAATACTTGTATTCTGGCCGGTTGGGCAGTTCATGCGGGTCGATAAAGTGGCGTTCCAGTTGCATAAGCTTATCGTTAACTTTTCGTACGGCCAAGACACTAGTACATAAAAAAAATTGTAATGGAAAGGCACAATAATAACAATAATATTCATTTACGTACTCGTTGGAATCGAGCATACTTAAGGTGTTGTCTTGAAAGTTCCTAGTAGCTGCGTTGACGTTCCTGACGGCCGATTCGAAATGATCTATATTAAACATACACGAAACATTAGCATGACAAAGTGAATTCCTGCCATGTATCAGATGCTATTTTCGAGGTGAAAAATGCGCTACTAGCTCAGACTGGCGTCATTAGCCAGCAATTGTGTCTCGTAACGTGTTGTTACCGAGTTGCTATGGCAACTCGTATCGGGCTTCGCGCGTCTGCAATTTACCCTTCCTGTTCCCGAGTCGCCATGGAAACCAGGATCGGGCTTCGCGCGCCAACCATTACCCTTCCCTTAGTTTAATTAGCGGCTTATTGTTTTCGCGAAGCTTATGTCAGTTGTTTTTTCTGATGCACGCTATGATTAGTGACGTGTAAGGACGCTCAGTTCTTTTTCGACCGTGCTACCTGTCGGGTCGCCATTTTTCTCACGCTGTCTCAGTTTTGTCTCGTTTTTTTGCTAAGTTTAATACAGTCCTTTTTTTGTGACTAGTTCGACATTCGTTTCTCGTTTTCATTTTTTCGTTTATACGCTACAGACTTGTTTACTTTGTAACAAAGTGGTGCCGAAACCCGGGACAATCGACTCTGGTAACCTTTAAGTAGCATTCTTTTCGTCGCTTTTTCGTCTTGTGCTAGCATGTGCTTTTGTCTCTAGACATCCCGACTCTGAATCAACCGCCAGCCCAGGAGGGGTAACGGTCAGAGTTACGGGATTTGAGCTAAAGCTTTATTGCCGCCGTGATATGGCTGACCCGACACGTCCACCTGATTCTACTCCGCTGGATGTCCCCTCCGGATCCCTGCTGCAGCCCCGTGAATAAACTGTATCCCGGCCCGGAGAAGTTTTTGTCCAAGACCGGTCTTCTCGTCATCAAGCCGAGGGTAATCGCTCGCCCTCGGTAAGATCAAAATCTTCCATTGCCGGTAGCGCTTTCTCTCATTTGTCGGGAAATTCAGCTCTTTCGATCCTGACGCGAGAACGGCGTGCCGCCGAACTCGAGCTCGAGTTGATCCGGAAGAGAAGAGAAGAAGAGAAGGATGAAGATCTACGCCTTAGCGAGCTGGCCCGCAAACTTCAGGAGGAGAAAGAGCGCGTCTCAGCCAGACGACAGGAGCGAAAAATCGAGGATGAAATTGCCCGGCTTCGTATGACTGAGGAGTTTTCGAAGAGATCCATTCGTTCGTCTTCGCCGCTCTCTTTGAGCTCCCTCAGCGAATTCGACGAGGAATTGCGCCCTATGCCGTCGTCAAAACTAAAGACCCGCTCCAAAAACGTCCCGGAATCGCGGTCGGCCGTCTTAAAAGTGGACAGCTGGGTCGACAACTTGGAGAAGGACC
Source organism: Daphnia carinata (assembly GCF_022539665.2). Lineage (NCBI taxonomy): Eukaryota > Metazoa > Arthropoda > Branchiopoda > Diplostraca > Daphniidae > Daphnia > Daphnia carinata. The sequence continues at coordinate 1,130,871 of NC_081340.1, read as the reverse complement.
CAGCAGCTGTACCCGCAAACACTATTGTTCCCTGGATGTTTGGAGGATCGGCGCCATTTGCGTGTAAAACTCCCTTTGACGGCGACCCGCGTGATTGGCTGCTCTTTTCCTCGCGCTTCCAGGCTCTCGTCCATGACGTCATCCCGAACGACGCCCAGCGCTTAGCCATTCTAACCGAGTGGGTAGGCCCCAATGTTCTGCGCCGCATCTCCCCGCTTTTGAGAGCGCCTCGAGGCTACCCGGCTGTTCTTTCCTACCTGAAGAAACACTACGGTTCGAGTGAGCAGATTGCCCGCTGCCAAATTCGCGATCTGTTGAGTCTCCCTATCGTCAAACCAGGTGATCGTCAGGCGCTGGAGCTGTTTTCGGATCAGCTGCACGGAGCAGTCGTCGTATTGGAGCAAGGAGGGTTAGAGCACGACTTGAAAAGTGCTGCCAACCTAGACCAAGCAATTCAAAAATTGCCGCCTCTTTTTCAACATCGCTGGGCCCGCTATGTTAGAAAACGTTTGCCAAGAGTTGTAGATCTTGGCGATCTCGATCGGTTCCTGGAGGAGGTTGTTGAAGAGGAGAGGATCGCCTTTGCGTCTGTCGAGCTAGCGCCCAGGATCGAGCCCCGCGGAAAGCGTGTTTCTTTTGAGCATCCTAACCTCACAAGACACCCTTCATTCAAACCCTCAGCCGCAAAGTCGCCGCCCGTCCGTCCACCGCCAACCGTTTTGTCTACCCAGGCAATTAGAGAAGCGGATATCGTCTGTCCGAGCTGCGGCGAGGCACATCGTCTGAGTAGCTGTGCGGAATTTCGACGGATGTCGCCGAACGATCGAGCGTTGGTGGTGAAAGAGAAAGGTATCTGCTTCAATTGTCTTGGAGGGAAACATCGAAGTACCGACTGTCGTTCGAAGCCGGCCTGTGAATCGTCCGGATGCCGTGCTCGCCATCATTCGCTGGTGCATGGTGCGGAAAGAGTTTTCCCCGAGAGGAGTGGACTCCGCCGTTTTCCACCTCCGAACGAAGATTCGAGCGGCGTTCCAGGTCCGCAGACTTTCGCCATTGCACCCCGCTCAGCATCAAACGTTCTTTTGGCCGTTGTTCCGGTTCGTCTTCGTGCTGGTGATCGTACCCTCGACGTCTTCGCTCTACTGGACACCGTTAGCCAAGCTACTTTGTTGCGTGAGGACGCGGCTGAAGCACTCGGCCTAACGGGCCGGCCTCGCAAAATTCGCTTTGGGACTTTCCACGGGAAAGATCCAATCGTCGACACTCGTTTGGTGGATTTCACAGTGTCATCGCTGGACGGAAAGGAAAGTTGTCCGGTTTCCGACGCTTTCGTAGTTCCCCATCTCAACGTTGGGCACCGCCGGCTGAAAAACTCTTCCACCTCGCTCGAGTATCTTCGCGGCCTTGATTTTCCCGCTCGGGATGCCACAGAAGTCCAAGTTCTGATTGGCATGGACGTCCAGGATGCTCACCTGAATTTCGAAGTCCGTCGCCCGCCAGCAGGTGTTCAAGGACCTAATGCAGTTCGCACCCCGTTCGGTTGGTGCGTCGTGGGTAAAACCTTTCCGATGTCCGCTGCGGAAGCAGCAAGTATAAATTTCGTCAAATTGGATTCCATCGAGCTGCTGGAGGAGTCCGTTGAGCGATTTTGGAGGACTCAATCGCTGCCCGTTCGTGAGGCCCCCAAAACCTTTATGTCCGCGCTTGACCGTTGCGCCGTAGAGCAGTTGGAAGCGACCATTCGCCATACTGGAGTTCGCTACGAAGTCGGTTTACCCATGCGCCCCGACTGCCCGAAGCTGCCGGACAACAAGGAGTTTGCCCGACGGAAGTTTTTCGCCTTGGAGAGGAGACTGCAGTCGAACAGCGATCTACGCAAAGCAGTTTCCGAACAAATGCAAGAAGTACTTCGCAGCGGCCACGCTACAAGAGTCACTTCCACCGATCCCGATTCCAAGATTTGGTATCTCCCGTTTCACCCGGTTCAGCATCCCAGCAAGCCCAACAAGGTTCGACTCGTCTATGACGCTGCTGCCCGCTTTAAAGGAATGGCCATTAATGACGTCCTGCTGAAAGGGCCGGATCTGACGACTCAGCTACTCGCAGTGCTGCTTCGCTTTCGTGAAAGGAGGATTGCTGTTACTGCTGACATCGCCAGAATGTTTTACCAGGTTCTGGTGCGAGAAAGCGACCGGCCAATGTTTCGCTTTCTATGGAGGGAGCCGGGAACTGAAAATCCTATCCAGGAGTACCAAATGACGGTGCACATTTTCGGCGCCGTGTCTTCGCCAACAACATGCAGTTTTGCCCTTCAACGCCTCGAAAAAGATGCACCCGTCCACCTGCAGGAAGTCGCGAGCCGGATACGCTCCGACTTCTATGTGGATAATTTATTAGCATCGTTCGACGAAGTGGAAGACGGAGTATCAACCTGCCAGAAACTTGTGGAACTGCTTAGCCTAGGTGGCTTCAACCTCGTCCAGTTCCTCAGTTCTTCACGTCAGTTGCTGGATCGCGTGCCCTCCGCGTCTCGCCTTATGCCCGATCTCGATTTGGACTTCGACGATTTGCCGACCGAACGGACGCTGGGTTATCTGTGGAGCAGCGAACGAGATGAATTCCTTTTTCGTTTCAAGCCGTCAAACGAAGCCCAGTCGAAACGCTCCATTCTTGCTGCCGTCGCGAGCATTTACGATCCGCTTGGTCTGCTCGTGCCGGTGGTCTTGGTGGCGAAGATTATTCTTCAGGACATCTGGCGGCTTAAAAGTGGCTGGGATGAAGTTTTGCCTGCTGATATTTTGAATCGGTGGGGACGTTTTATGGAGCATCTTCCTGCGCTCGAGTCACTGAACATCCCGCGAAGTCTCATTACGCGCCCTCAATCAGCCTACTTATCGTTCCAGTTACATGCATTTTCAGATGCATCGAATGACGGATTTAGAGTCGTCGTTTTTCTTCGTTCTGAGCTGCACGACAAGATCGGAGTTGCGTTCGCGATGGCGAAGGTGAGAGTTGCTCCGATCCACCAAATCTCTATCCCGAAGATGGAACTCCAAGGTGCGCTGTTAGCAGTCCGGCTGGTGAATTATTTGCTGAAGGAAATGACGCTGCCCATTTCTTCCGTATTTTTCTGGGTGAACGCGATGACCGTTCTTCGTTGGATTCACGCCAATCATCGCCGCTACAACGTCTTCGTCGCTAATAGAATTTCGGAGATCCTTGATTCGACTACCCCGCAGCAGTGGCGCCATATTCCAGGCATCCTAAACCCGGCTGATGAATGTAGCCGTGGCCTTTGCCCGTCCGAGCTCGACCCGAATCATCGTTGGTATCGCGGCCCGGAGTTCCTCGCTATGCCACCCGAACATTGGCCCGCCCAGATGCCGGATTGTGCACTAGGCGACGACGATGAAGAATCTATCGCATGCCTAGCTGTCATCGTTTCTAGCGGACCGCTAGATTATTTTGCCGCCCGTATTGACAACTTGCACCGTCTCGTGCGCATTGTCGCCTGGATTTGGAGATTTGTCACCAACACGCGGGTCCTCGTAAATCGAAGACGGATCGAGCGAAAGGTAAATCCAGGCGGCAGCCGTGCAGACCCACCATCCGAACCGATCGAGGATCTGAAAACGGGCCGGCAACAGAGTGCGACCGAGCTTAAGTCTGCCCGCCTTCTTCTGATTCGCATTTCGCAACGCGCTTCGTTTTTCGACGACTTACACCGGCTGCAGAAGAAGAAAACAATCCGCCCTGAATCCCGGCTACTGAAGCTGTCCGTCTACCTCGTCAGTGCCGGAATCGTTCGTGTCGGTGGCCGCCTTGAGAACGCCCCGATCAACACCGAAGCCCGTCATCCAGCGGTTCTCGACCCGAAGCATCCGGTAACTAAGTTGTTTATTAGGTGGGCGCATCTTTCCGTTGCCCACGGGCGAGTTGACCGGACGCTGGCCGAAGTGCGTGCTCGGTACTGGGTGCTGCGAGGACGTGAAGCAGTAAAGTCCGTGATAACTTTCTGCCCTTACTGTTCCCGGATGAGATCTCGGCCGTTCCAGCCAATGATGGCTCCGCTTCCTGCAAAACGGGTCGAATCATTCAACCCGCCGTTTACCAACGTTGGTGTGGACTATCTTGGCCCGTTCCCCATTTCGATTGGCCGCCGCACGGAGAACCGCTGGATCGCCCTGTTCACCTGCCTTTCCACCCGCGCGATCCATCTGGAGATAGCCCCATCTCTGGATGTCGACTCGTTCCTGATGGCGTTTACCCGCTTCGTTAGCCGACGAGGTGCACCCGCTGACGTTTTCAGCGACAACGGCACCAACTTGACGGCTGGAGAACGCGAGCTGCGTGAAGCAGTGACCCGCCTAAACGACGCCAAAATCGTCGATCAGCTGGCGCGTAAGGAGATCCGATGGCATTTCTCCCCGCCTTCCGCCCCGCATTTTGGAGGTGTATGGGAGCGACTTGTGCGCTCTTGCAAGGACGCCCTCCGCGCAATTCTTGGCCAGCAAACTGTCAAAGAAGAGACCTTCGCTACTGTCGTCATAGAAGTTGAGGCGCCTTTGAACGATCGCCCGTTAACCTACCTGGGAGCAGATCCCCAGGAGCTCGCGCCGTTGACCCCGAATCATTTTTTGTTGGGGCGCCCCAATCCCCATCTACCCGCTGAAGTCATCGACCCGGAAATTAGGTGCTTTCGTCGTCGGTGGTATCATGCGCAACAGCTAGTAGACCAGATGTGGGCTCGCTGGTTGCGAGAGTATCTCCCAACCCTTACGACCCGCAACAAATGGACGGAAACGCAAAAAAACTTAGAAGCTAAGGATATAGTGCTTCTTGTCGATCCGAAGTCCCCGCGTGGCCATTGGCAAATCTGTCGCGTCGAAAAAGTGTTGCCTGGACCCGACGGTGTGGTGCGCGCAGCAGAAGTCATCACAAAGTCCGGCAAAACCTACGTTCGCCCGGTCACGATGCTGTGCCGCGTCGAAGCCTTCAATGCTGCTTGAGATTTGCCGCAGCAGGGCCGGCTGTGTTACCGAGTTGCTATGGCAACTCGGATCGGGCTTCGCGCGTCTGCAATTTACCCTTCCTGTTCCCGAGTCGCCATGGAAACCAGGATCGGGCTTCGCGCGCCAACCATTACCCTTCCCTTAGTTTAATTAGCGGCTTATTGTTTTCGCGAAGCTTATGTCAGTTGTTTTTTCTGATGCACGCTATGATTAGTGACGTGTAAGGACGCTCAGTTCTTTTTCGACCGTGCTACCTGTCGGGTCGCCATTTTTCTCACGCTGTCTCAGTTTTGTCTCGTTTTTTTGCTAAGTTTAATACAGTCCTTTTTTTGTGACTAGTTCGACATTCGTTTCTCGTTTTCATTTTTTCGTTTATACGCTACAGACTTGTTTACTTTGTAACAAAGTGGTGCCGAAACCCGGGACAATCGACTCTGGTAACCTTTAAGTAGCATTCTTTTCGTCGCTTTTTCGTCTTGTGCTAGCATGTGCTTTTGTCTCTAGACATCCCGACTCTGAATCAACCGCCAGCCCAGGAGGGGTAACGGTCAGAGTTACGGGATTTGAGCTAAAGCTTTATTGCCGCCGTGATATGGCTGACCCGACACGTCCACCTGATTCTACTCCGCTGGATGTCCCCTCCGGATCCCTGCTGCAGCCCCGTGAATAAACTGTATCCCGGCCCGGAGAAGTTTTTGTCCAAGACCGGTCTTCTCGTCATCAAGCCGAGGGTAATCGCTCGCCCTCGGTAAGATCAAAATCTTCCATTGCCGGTAGCGCTTTCTCTCATTTGTCGGGAAATTCAGCTCTTTCGATCCTGACGCGAGAACGGCGTGCCGCCGAACTCGAGCTCGAGTTGATCCGGAAGAGAAGAGAAGAAGAGAAGGATGAAGATCTACGCCTTAGCGAGCTGGCCCGCAAACTTCAGGAGGAGAAAGAGCGCGTCTCAGCCAGACGACAGGAGCGAAAAATCGAGGATGAAATTGCCCGGCTTCGTATGACTGAGGAGTTTTCGAAGAGATCCATTCGTTCGTCTTCGCCGCTCTCTTTGAGCTCCCTCAGCGAATTCGACGAGGAATTGCGCCCTATGCCGTCGTCAAAACTAAAGACCCGCTCCAAAAACGTCCCGGAATCGCGGTCGGCCGTCTTAAAAGTGGACAGCTGGGTCGACAACTTGGAGAAGGACCCAGCAGCTGTACCCGCAAACACTATTGTTCCCTGGATGTTTGGAGGATCGGCGCCATTTGCGTGTAAAACTCCCTTTGACGGCGACCCGCGTGATTGGCTGCTCTTTTCCTCGCGCTTCCAGGCTCTCGTCCATGACGTCATCCCGAACGACGCCCAGCGCTTAGCCATTCTAACCGAGTGGGTAGGCCCCAATGTTCTGCGCCGCATCTCCCCGCTTTTGAGAGCGCCTCGAGGCTACCCGGCTGTTCTTTCCTACCTGAAGAAACACTACGGTTCGAGTGAGCAGATTGCCCGCTGCCAAATTCGCGATCTGTTGAGTCTCCCTATCGTCAAACCAGGTGATCGTCAGGCGCTGGAGCTGTTTTCGGATCAGCTGCACGGAGCAGTCGTCGTATTGGAGCAAGGAGGGTTAGAGCACGACTTGAAAAGTGCTGCCAACCTAGACCAAGCAATTCAAAAATTGCCGCCTCTTTTTCAACATCGCTGGGCCCGCTATGTTAGAAAACGTTTGCCAAGAGTTGTAGATCTTGGCGATCTCGATCGGTTCCTGGAGGAGGTTGTTGAAGAGGAGAGGATCGCCTTTGCGTCTGTCGAGCTAGCGCCCAGGATCGAGCCCCGCGGAAAGCGTGTTTCTTTTGAGCATCCTAACCTCACAAGACACCCTTCATTCAAACCCTCAGCCGCAAAGTCGCCGCCCGTCCGTCCACCGCCAACCGTTTTGTCTACCCAGGCAATTAGAGAAGCGGATATCGTCTGTCCGAGCTGCGGCGAGGCACATCGTCTGAGTAGCTGTGCGGAATTTCGACGGATGTCGCCGAACGATCGAGCGTTGGTGGTGAAAGAGAAAGGTATCTGCTTCAATTGTCTTGGAGGGAAACATCGAAGTACCGACTGTCGTTCGAAGCCGGCCTGTGAATCGTCCGGATGCCGTGCTCGCCATCATTCGCTGGTGCATGGTGCGGAAAGAGTTTTCCCCGAGAGGAGTGGACTCCGCCGTTTTCCACCTCCGAACGAAGATTCGAGCGGCGTTCCAGGTCCGCAGACTTTCGCCATTGCACCCCGCTCAGCATCAAACGTTCTTTTGGCCGTTGTTCCGGTTCGTCTTCGTGCTGGTGATCGTACCCTCGACGTCTTCGCTCTACTGGACACCGTTAGCCAAGCTACTTTGTTGCGTGAGGACGCGGCTGAAGCACTCGGCCTAACGGGCCGGCCTCGCAAAATTCGCTTTGGGACTTTCCACGGGAAAGATCCAATCGTCGACACTCGTTTGGTGGATTTCACAGTGTCATCGCTGGACGGAAAGGAAAGTTGTCCGGTTTCCGACGCTTTCGTAGTTCCCCATCTCAACGTTGGGCACCGCCGGCTGAAAAACTCTTCCACCTCGCTCGAGTATCTTCGCGGCCTTGATTTTCCCGCTCGGGATGCCACAGAAGTCCAAGTTCTGATTGGCATGGACGTCCAGGATGCTCACCTGAATTTCGAAGTCCGTCGCCCGCCAGCAGGTGTTCAAGGACCTAATGCAGTTCGCACCCCGTTCGGTTGGTGCGTCGTGGGTAAAACCTTTCCGATGTCCGCTGCGGAAGCAGCAAGTATAAATTTCGTCAAATTGGATTCCATCGAGCTGCTGGAGGAGTCCGTTGAGCGATTTTGGAGGACTCAATCGCTGCCCGTTCGTGAGGCCCCCAAAACCTTTATGTCCGCGCTTGACCGTTGCGCCGTAGAGCAGTTGGAAGCGACCATTCGCCATACTGGAGTTCGCTACGAAGTCGGTTTACCCATGCGCCCCGACTGCCCGAAGCTGCCGGACAACAAGGAGTTTGCCCGACGGAAGTTTTTCGCCTTGGAGAGGAGACTGCAGTCGAACAGCGATCTACGCAAAGCAGTTTCCGAACAAATGCAAGAAGTACTTCGCAGCGGCCACGCTACAAGAGTCACTTCCACCGATCCCGATTCCAAGATTTGGTATCTCCCGTTTCACCCGGTTCAGCATCCCAGCAAGCCCAACAAGGTTCGACTCGTCTATGACGCTGCTGCCCGCTTTAAAGGAATGGCCATTAATGACGTCCTGCTGAAAGGGCCGGATCTGACGACTCAGCTACTCGCAGTGCTGCTTCGCTTTCGTGAAAGGAGGATTGCTGTTACTGCTGACATCGCCAGAATGTTTTACCAGGTTCTGGTGCGAGAAAGCGACCGGCCAATGTTTCGCTTTCTATGGAGGGAGCCGGGAACTGAAAATCCTATCCAGGAGTACCAAATGACGGTGCACATTTTCGGCGCCGTGTCTTCGCCAACAACATGCAGTTTTGCCCTTCAACGCCTCGAAAAAGATGCACCCGTCCACCTGCAGGAAGTCGCGAGCCGGATACGCTCCGACTTCTATGTGGATAATTTATTAGCATCGTTCGACGAAGTGGAAGACGGAGTATCAACCTGCCAGAAACTTGTGGAACTGCTTAGCCTAGGTGGCTTCAACCTCGTCCAGTTCCTCAGTTCTTCACGTCAGTTGCTGGATCGCGTGCCCTCCGCGTCTCGCCTTATGCCCGATCTCGATTTGGACTTCGACGATTTGCCGACCGAACGGACGCTGGGTTATCTGTGGAGCAGCGAACGAGATGAATTCCTTTTTCGTTTCAAGCCGTCAAACGAAGCCCAGTCGAAACGCTCCATTCTTGCTGCCGTCGCGAGCATTTACGATCCGCTTGGTCTGCTCGTGCCGGTGGTCTTGGTGGCGAAGATTATTCTTCAGGACATCTGGCGGCTTAAAAGTGGCTGGGATGAAGTTTTGCCTGCTGATATTTTGAATCGGTGGGGACGTTTTATGGAGCATCTTCCTGCGCTCGAGTCACTGAACATCCCGCGAAGTCTCATTACGCGCCCTCAATCAGCCTACTTATCGTTCCAGTTACATGCATTTTCAGATGCATCGAATGACGGATTTAGAGTCGTCGTTTTTCTTCGTTCTGAGCTGCACGACAAGATCGGAGTTGCGTTCGCGATGGCGAAGGTGAGAGTTGCTCCGATCCACCAAATCTCTATCCCGAAGATGGAACTCCAAGGTGCGCTGTTAGCAGTCCGGCTGGTGAATTATTTGCTGAAGGAAATGACGCTGCCCATTTCTTCCGTATTTTTCTGGGTGGACGCGATGACCGTTCTTCGTTGGATTCACGCCAATCATCGCCGCTACAACGTCTTCGTCGCTAATAGAATTTCGGAGATCCTTGATTCGACTACCCCGCAGCAGTGGCGCCATATTCCAGGCATCCTAAACCCGGCTGATGAATGTAGCCGTGGCCTTTGCCCGTCCGAGCTCGACCCGAATCATCGTTGGTATCGCGGCCCGGAGTTCCTCGCTATGCCACCCGAACATTGGCCCGCCCAGATGCCGGATTGTGCACTAGGCGACGACGATGAAGAATCTATCGCATGCCTAGCTGTCATCGTTTCTAGCGGACCGCTAGATTATTTTGCCGCCCGTATTGACAACTTGCACCGTCTCGTGCGCATTGTCGCCTGGATTTGGAGATTTGTCACCAACACGCGGGTCCTCGTAAATCGAAGACGGATCGAGCGAAAGGTAAATCCAGGCGGCAGCCGTGCAGACCCACCATCCGAACCGATCGAGGATCTGAAAACGGGCCGGCAACAGAGTGCGACCGAGCTTAAGTCTGCCCGCCTTCTTCTGATTCGCATTTCGCAACGCGCTTCGTTTTTCGACGACTTACACCGGCTGCAGAAGAAGAAAACAATCCGCCCTGAATCCCGGCTACTGAAGCTGTCCGTCTACCTCGTCAGTGCCGGAATCGTTCGTGTCGGTGGCCGCCTTGAGAACGCCCCGATCAACACCGAAGCCCGTCATCCAGCGGTTCTCGACCCGAAGCATCCGGTAACTAAGTTGTTTATTAGGTGGGCGCATCTTTCCGTTGCCCACGGGCGAGTTGACCGGACGCTGGCCGAAGTGCGTGCTCGGTACTGGGTGCTGCGAGGACGTGAAGCAGTAAAGTCCGTGATAACTTTCTGCCCTTACTGTTCCCGGATGAGATCTCGGCCGTTCCAGCCAATGATGGCTCCGCTTCCTGCAAAACGGGTCGAATCATTCAACCCGCCGTTTACCAACGTTGGTGTGGACTATCTTGGCCCGTTCCCCATTTCGATTGGCCGCCGCACGGAGAACCGCTGGATCGCCCTGTTCACCTGCCTTTCCACCCGCGCGATCCATCTGGAGATAGCCCCATCTCTGGATGTCGACTCGTTCCTGATGGCGTTTACCCGCTTCGTTAGCCGACGAGGTGCACCCGCTGACGTTTTCAGCGACAACGGCACCAACTTGACGGCTGGAGAACGCGAGCTGCGTGAAGCAGTGACCCGCCTAAACGACGCCAAAATCGTCGATCAGCTGGCGCGTAAGGAGATCCGATGGCATTTCTCCCCGCCTTCCGCCCCGCATTTTGGAGGTGTATGGGAGCGACTTGTGCGCTCTTGCAAGGACGCCCTCCGCGCAATTCTTGGCCAGCAAACTGTCAAAGAAGAGACCTTCGCTACTGTCGTCATAGAAGTTGAGGCGCCTTTGAACGATCGCCCGTTAACCTACCTGGGAGCAGATCCCCAGGAGCTCGCGCCGTTGACCCCGAATCATTTTTTGTTGGGGCGCCCCAATCCCCATCTACCCGCTGAAGTCATCGACCCGGAAATTAGGTGCTTTCGTCGTCGGTGGTATCATGCGCAACAGCTAGTAGACCAGATGTGGGCTCGCTGGTTGCGAGAGTATCTCCCAACCCTTACGACCCGCAACAAATGGACGGAAACGCAAAAAAACTTAGAAGCTAAGGATATAGTGCTTCTTGTCGATCCGAAGTCCCCGCGTGGCCATTGGCAAATCTGTCGCGTCGAAAAAGTGTTGCCTGGACCCGACGGTGTGGTGCGCGCAGCAGAAGTCATCACAAAGTCCGGCAAAACCTACGTTCGCCCGGTCACGATGCTGTGCCGCGTCGAAGCCTTCAATGCTGCTTGAGATTTGCCGCAGCAGGGCCGGCTGTGTTACCGAGTTGCTATGGCAACTCGGATCGGGCTTCGCGCGTCTGCAATTTACCCTTCCTGTTCCCGAGTCGCCATGGAAACCAGGATCGGGCTTCGCGCGCCAACCATTACCCTTCCCTTAGTTTAATTAGCGGCTTATTGTTTTCGCGAAGCTTATGTCAGTTGTTTTTTCTGATGCACGCTATGATTAGTGACGTGTAAGGACGCTCAGTTCTTTTTCGACCGTGCTACCTGTCGGGTCGCCATTTTTCTCACGCTGTCTCAGTTTTGTCTCGTTTTTTTGCTAAGTTTAATACAGTCCTTTTTTTGTGACTAGTTCGACATTCGTTTCTCGTTTTCATTTATTCGTTTATACGCTACAGACTTGTTTACTTTGTAACACGTGTTTTTATATTGGCCACACTCTCTGACAAGTAGATGGCGTACCAGGCCAAATCCATTGGCAAAATGACTGATTCTGTTAGATTATGGGCGATCTCTGTCCAAAGCTGTGTGACTGCTCGGTGGTACAGGAAATCTTTGTCGATGATGTCAGCTACTAGGTGATGCGTCTCATAGAGTGTGTGCTAAAGGATTGAAAATTCAACAGCTAGTTTAGACGGAGTCTGTAATCTAAAAGGCGAAACTTACGTAGAGGGGATATGATCCAATGTTCTATGAACGTTGCGTAATTAAGGTGGAACGCCCAGAGATAAAGGATTAATACCACGTTACAGTAGTGCTAAAGATTATTTTTAAATAGCACAAATACCTCTTCATAATTGTAACAAATGTCGATGGAAGGAATGCCCAAAATGTGCATAAAAGCTGTGTAGTCGCTCCCACTTCCTAAAATATTCACCCTGCATGTTCCGTTTACGCAAGACAAATATTCCATCATAAAATGTGATCTCGTTTAACAACTTAAACAAAAATCTAAACTCTTCGCAATTGCTAATATACCTTGGTCTACCAGGATGCAAAGTGTCGGGATAGCGATAGGCCCAAGTATCAAATAAGGTAGGTCGTCCGGCTTCTACTTCTGATTGGCTGGGATTTTTTATTTTCTTAGAGCTTTCCAAATAAACACTATTCATTAGTGGTGCTCCTTTTCCCCATAGAGAATAGTTGCCTTTGTGGTAGTAAAATCTCGTTAAGTATTTATTCTTTAATGGAATGAGGGTCACATAGACAACAGTATTCAAATACTTACCTTGGACTGCAATGTCAACGTTCAAGTAGGCCACAGCTCTTTGACTCAACACCTTTGAGTGCTCCTCAGCCCATTCGTAAGATCCAATTAGGCCGTACTCTTCGGCTCCCCAACTACAAAAGACAATACTCCGCCTTGGGTGCCAACCTATTTGGGGGAAATGCGAAGGATGTTTAGTAAAAGATTCAGAATTTAACACCTGAATATTTAACTGTGGTCAAGTTTCGCTTTTCCGAAAGCTCTTGCCATCTCCATCATAGAGACGGTTGCGCTGGATGGATCACGGGCACCGAGAATCCAGGCGTCGCGGTGATTTCCGACCAGCACATAACGATCTACAATAGATAAATGTATGCCAAGCTGCGTATTTAACTAGGTTTATCTAGCTTACCTGGTTCTTCTTGGCCGTGTAGCATGCCGATTGTATTGTATATTGTTGCCATTTTATTTGCTGTAAGAATTTCCATTTTGATTGTCCAATTTATGGACCGGAATTCAGGACCTAACAAATATGTGGTGTTTAAACTGCCCCACCATTCGTCTTGTGCTTCCTTCCCTTTCAATGACCTGCAAATAGGACATGCCATAAAACAAAAAATCAGGATTAGCATTCACAATTGAAGTAACTGGAACCTAAGTAAATTCAAGACATCCTGCTCAAACCAGGACTTCGTATCACTAACCGTAATAAGATTTCTGCTTCGTCATAACCTATCGGTTGCACCGGGATGTTGGGTAGCATTGCCTGTGACTGAGGAATCCTATAAGCACTTTCTTCAACAGTTGTCATAAAAACACCGATTTAGCTTATCTTAAACAATTCCTACACGCTTGTACGAAAACGCATATACCGATGGCTGGGTAGAATGGAGTTAGAGGATCTCCATTTCCAAGCATAATAGTGCCAGACTGGACGGCCATACCCGGCATCCACCACGAATCTGGATATGTTTCATTCCTCCCTTTCTTCGCAAACTCCTTGGGATCAGAATACAATAACACACCAGCGGCACCTTTCTTTTCCGCTAGATCTGCCTAGTAACGAAAAAAAAAAACAAAACAAAAAACAAAAAAACAAAAAAACATTTTAAGTATTTAGTGCTACTAGTAAAAAAATATTATTGCCCATTGGCTTACGATATTTCCCCGAAATGACGCACCGTAACGAGCCAGCACGATCTTGCCAGTAACGTCGATTCCCTCTTTGGCCAAATACTCATAATCAGCTTCCTGTCCAAAATGAACGTAGACTAGGCCGTCCTATATGACGAGCACGTTTTAGTATAACTAAAAACTCAGTGACGAGTCTAATATTTATATCTACAATCAATGTCATTTAACGTACGCATGTAACAGTTCCAGTTCCAGAGTACGCATTGAAATTGGGTGCCACAAGGGTTGAATTTTCTTCTGGCGAGTACAATGGCATTTGTTTACCCGAAGACGTGAAATTGGCTACACCGTTGCTATCAATGAGGTAGACCTTATTTGGTTTCTCCATGTCTGGATAAGACAGTAGAACATGGTATGGAACTACAGTGGCCTGGTCTAAACCGAATTCGAGAAACTGATCGCGCAGCCATTCAGCCTGTTGACTGTCTTCTGCAGTTCCAGCTAAATGGGGAACACTTCTTAGATGTCTGAAACAATGTTAAATTAAAGGTAATGGCACTGCAGAATATCAATTTTTTAAAAAATCCAATTATAAATTATTACTTAAGGAAGCTTTCGATTTTTGCAGATGAAATTTCGTCTTGTAAATCTTGGAAGACATCTCGCTTATTTGCCGACATCGATCGACTGGCGTTGTGGTAACCAGCGTAATAAAGACCAACACCTTTATTTTAGAATGGAGTTTGCGAGATTAAGACGACAAATGATTATTCGACATTACGTATATGAATCGAGTTCAAAATCAAGCATACCGATAGCTATGTCTGTGGCAACGTAGAGGATTGCAAATCCAAAAACCCAATGCTTGTTCATTCTCAATATTGGCCGTAGGGTAGAATACGTGAAGAATCTGGGCTCGAAACACCAACACCTGTGACATTTCGTCTATCTTCCTCCTTATTAGATCGTTGTTTCGACGATTGGATAACTTTCTACGACGGCGAGCAATGGACACACACACCACATGGCATTTTCCTACGCAATCGTTTTAGTGCCATATCCATTGGTCTGTCAGGGAATGACCTTTAAAATAGGCACATCAACTTTGAAGTACTACTCACTAGATAAACTAAATAAAGAAAACATCTTATCTCTGGAAAACATTAAATTGGGTAGGATAACTGCTCGTCATATCTTCCTAAACCCGCAGTTCCCACAGAGGCACAGACTCAACGGTCCCGTCATTCGTCTACTTTGTTTACCTATGATGCCAAATCACACATTGATCTTTTTATGTAATTTGTACCGCAGGGTAAATTATGTAATAAAGTATATTAATAAAAAGGTTTTTACAAAATGCTTGTACAGCTAGTTTGGTACAAAAATTAAAGGACAAAAAAATAATTAATTAAAGATTAAAGAAGTGATCAGGTCTTTGTACATTTATTTTTTCCTCTTCATTCCAGTTATTACACAGACGATTTGACCGATGAGGTATGACAATATTTCTTGAAATACGATGAGCAGCAACTGAAGCTGCTTTAAGGCTGGTTTGACAAAAATAAAGACGTACTAATGACTGCTTTCCATGCTGTTCTTCGGATGCCACGAACTCATTTTAGCACTCTGGATGGACAAGTGTCTGAAGGAACGACACTGATCGGCAGACATGTTTAGTTGCTAAATATATTATCACAAAACTTTTTCTTTTCTTTTCCTCGGTCAAACCCAACGAATGGAAGACAAAACGAAAATAAATTTTTATACTTACGCTCTCACTCATGAACTTTGGCACAGTAGAGCATGAGTCATGCCACTAACTTGCTTGTGTTTGTTTTTCAGGGATTATTTTCTTTTTTTTTTTGTCAGTTTTGTAACAAGGCTATAACTCGACCCGGCCCGAACTAGGAAAAAAAAAAAATTAGTTTGTGCCAAAAAGGATCGATTTTTGACGCTCATTCGGCAACTTGATTCAACACTATTGAAAAAGGCAAACATTTGTGAGTAAACACTCTCCTGCTGCCGGGTATGTCAAAATGTGAGCTGCAGAAGGGCCAACGTTGCCAACCTGGCTGTGTTTTTGGAGACCACTGGAGATGACTTCTCTTGACGTCGGGCATCCTTTTGGGGAAGGTGCTGAAACGGGCACGGCACCATTTGGCAACAGGTCGAATCCAGTTGGAAGCGGCAGATTACGAGTGAGGAATCCAAACGAAACTCTTCGTTGCTACTTTGGGATAAACAGTAGCAGCGAATTTAAGTATTGCACATTACTACATTCAATGGCGGAACGAGGCTCAACTTAAAAAGTTTGAAGGTGATTATGCAAAACACTAGGGAATGCATATGAAAATAATTTGGACAATGGTCTATTTGGATAGGAATTAAGATGAGTGGAATCAACAATACTTACAGGAATCTGCTAGCATGTCCGTGTGGAGACCATATCGGGTAACTGCTGACATTATTCGGATGACTCCAGTCATCGCCCAACGTACCGTAGAGCCAGTGTTCGTCATGAAGGATTTTGCTGCCCTCTAAAACATTTGGAACGGTCTGTTTCGTTTTAGTTTGAACAGCGCCCTTAATTGACAGTGCACTGTCAATAGCAGCCTCTGTAGGCTTTCGATACGTTAGATGATTGGTTTTGGCCAAGGCTTTGGCAAAGACTCGGGGTTTAACACGAAGAGGTGTTAAAGGGGGTAAAATAAAATTAGTCGATGAACTGTTCAATCCAGGCTGATTTGTCAATTTTGGTCGAAATTTGGCAGACATGCGTCTCGTCCTAAGAAAGAGGAAGAGTTTTTAGTGTCGTGTTCATTTAGTAACAATGTCACGACTCGTCTTACCCCACGCACATCACCGTCAACTTAAAACAAAAAAACAAAACAAAAGAAAAACAGGCGAAATGAAAAGGCGGCCGGATGGCGATCAAACAAAAATAAAAACTCGAAAGAATCGAATTTTCTTTTTTTTTTTTTTTTTTTTAGTTTCTACATCGTTTAATCATTTCTCGGAATTTTCCCACGAAACTATTGCACAGCGATGTGCGTCAAAACGTTCCAAATAAAAAAACAAAAAACAAACGCGCCTTGAAAAAGAATCGAATTCGTTGGTGAACTTGACGGCCGGTACTTGGAAGCCAATGAGAAGATTAACAAATGGGACGGCGGGATTTGCCCGTTTTAAAACATTATCTTCGCTTGACAAACGCACACGCCGCTTTCCATCGTATCCAAACACCCCCTCCCCCACGCACATAAATGTGGAATAAAAATTCAAGCCAAAAAAAATATAAATAAAAAGATTGAACTCATTGCACCGGCCATCGCACACATAATTGTTTCATCAAGCAATAAAGACATAATTAAGTCGAATCTATATTTTAATTTGTAATTCTTATCTCACATCTTATTGCGGTCTGATCTACAAGGCTATGTATAATGACGTACCAACAGAAGATGATCACAAGTGAAATTGCTTGATTTTGACTGGTGTAAATCAGAATATTATATAATTTGTATGAGGGATATCGGATGGTGAAAAGTACTACAGATTGAGTAATTCTGTACCAATTAACGCTCGTTTGATCAAATATTCTTTTATTAGACACGACGCATCACGTGACAACAAATCAAGTTCATTTTCCGTTAAATCTTTAATTTGTATTAATTAGTTATGGAAATCGTTAATTCGGAAGCGAAAAGGAAAGTTGTTCGCCGCACAAGTCCGATGATGTGTTTGTAATAAGCAAAACAACAATCGCAGATTTTTAGTTGAAACTAGTCGCATGCTACTTAATTATCGTTACAAACTACGTTAATGATTCGTCGTAAGGTAAAAAATCATGTATTGTACCTGATCTTTAACTTTGATTTCTGTTTCCCATTTATACAAGTTTTTCAAATAACTCTGATAATCTTCGGCATTTTCTCTCACCTCGCGCTGTAGTTCTGCTGCTTTCGCGGTCATGTTTGTTCACGTTCCAAATTTTTTTTGAACGTGACTACAGCAGACAAACAACGTTTCCACGGTTACCAAACAACCTCTAATACCACATAGAAACGCACGCAGATCCAGCTGATGTAAACATACAACCAGTCATAGAGGGGAAGAGTGTATCCCTTCTATGACTCTGATACAACTAAGCACTGAACTTGTATAGTAAACGTTTTGATTT
Source organism: Daphnia carinata (assembly GCF_022539665.2). Lineage (NCBI taxonomy): Eukaryota > Metazoa > Arthropoda > Branchiopoda > Diplostraca > Daphniidae > Daphnia > Daphnia carinata. The sequence goes on along the minus strand of NC_081340.1, from coordinate 1,113,152 downwards.
TTTCGATCACAATGTGAATATTTTCCAATAGTTTTCTTCTGGAAAATGAATTGAGTACTTTTCCCTAGCTCTTTTTCAAACACTAAGTACGATATTTAAAAATTGAATATCGCGAACCTACCTTTTAGTACTAACCTTCGACTGTTGCCTGATTAGCAGATAAATACATATTTATTTGCTTTAAATTTGTCGCCTTGTGATATCTCATATTTGTTAAGACTATTCTACTCCCGCCGGAAAAAAAAATTATTTATTTAGCATCTGCAGCACCCAAAATAACAAAACAAACAAACAAGATATTGTTTTACGATAAGGCATTATGATAGTATGCAAGTACGAGTGTTTTCGCACGTAAACGAAAATTCTTTGTTCTGTGCAACTTTGCCAACGTTTGACTTGGGTTCGCAGGCTTCTCTGCATGTAAAAGAATGAAACAGGTAATTATTGTTGGTGCTGGAGTCTCTGGACTGGCTGCTGCATCAAGGCTTATTCATAATGGTTTAAGCCCTTCGAGTGTTACAATACTAGATATAACATATAATACTATATATAACAACAATACTTGTCAGTACAAACTAACCAGCATAAATTTTTTTTCTTTACTTGGCAACAGCTTGAGCTTGGGGCGAATTGCATTGTCCAGAACGGCACAGGTCCCCAAGCTGAGGAGACAGCGAATCAACTTGATTACAAAGGGCCAGAATTTCTGCTCGTTGTTCACATTGCAGTCCTTGCGGCAAACGACAAGTTTGCGCTACGTTTTATGCAAGTGATGGGGATTTTAGAATCAAACTGCGCTACCTTTCTTCCTTCTTCAACAATCAACGCAATGGCCTGTTGTAGCAATCCACGATCATCGACGCTTGGATTGGCCAACCAACGGCGAGCTTGCTCCAATCGTCCAGCTATCGTGCTGCTATCGTGCTGAGCAGGTTGCTGGATAACATACTTCTCTGCATTTGCCACAGCCGTTTGGACCAAATTGTTCAATTCTCCCAGTTTGTGGCGGATGCTTCGGACTAAGCCGAAGCGAGACAAACGGCCGGTTCCAACTGGCAGTTATTCTCTTTCGAGACCAACAGCCACCACTTCCAATTCCTAGATGAAGTTATATTAAAACTTATTTTCTCCTTTCAAACAGTATAATGACTAAATAAACAATAAAAAAAGACGAAATAGAAAAAAGTGGAAATACACCGAAGTATAAAAGGTAAAAGCAAATGTACGCCCCAACTACAATCACAAGTGCGTGTCAGTCGCCCATCCTATCGTCTTACGTCTCGAAGTCTCGTCCTCTTTTTCCAGTCCTTAAGTGATATCGTCACCATGGGCAGTGTCCTGTTTCCTTCTCTCGTCGTCTAATTCACGAAGCACCCGCCTTTCTGGTGTAATAAGCAGGAGCAGCGTATGTTGTAGTGTAGTACTCGGGCGCCTTTGTGGTGTAGTATGTAGGGGCTGCATATATTGTGGTGTAGTACTCGGGAGCCTTAGTAGTGTAGTAGTTAGGAGCAGCATGTGTTGTGGTATAGTACTCGGCCGTACCAGACAAACATTTGTCTACCCGACGTGAAAAGCCCTGGGAATGTGGCATATATCATTGTTTTCCAATGGTGAAATTTAGGAAGCGGGATCATTGAATTATTATGGTTCACCAGACGCACTGAGCTGGATACAGGACTACGTATACGTGTATAAAGACTAAGTTACGATGAAAGGCGAATGAATAGCCATTTTTTTGCCAGTCTTGATATCAAATTTTACGCCTTAAATTTGATTTAACCGTATAATGTCTGTTTTTAAACGAATATGCGCTATTCACGTGACGTCAAACTTGGCGTGATTTCCGATTTATGGACGCACAATCGAGAATGGAAAGAGCTTCCCTTTGTCGAGCGATTTGTACGTTGTTGACCTCTCTACTATAAGGAGAAAAAAATAGAAAGAAAAAGAAAACTACCTGATCAGCCTCTGCTATTGACATTTGCGTCTCTCAGAAAATTTGAATTTGGCGCGCTCAAATCAATTCATTTGCATATACTGACGTCTGGACTTCACACCTACACCAACGATTGGCGAATTCGGGCCGTTCACGTGACGGTTTGCCAATATCAAATCCCCCCCCCCCCCCCCCCCCCCACAAAAAATCAGGTACCCCCTGACGTCTGGACTTCACACCTACACCAACGATTGGCGAATTTCGGCCGTTCACGTGACGGTCCGTCCCCCCCCCCCCCCCCCGACTTCACGTTGTCGGTAAGCCCCCCCGTTGTTGATTCTCGCGCAAGCGGAGAGATATAAACAAGGGACAGTACGAATGTCAAGTGAAAAGCCCCCCCGTTGTTGATTCTCGCGCAAGCGGAGAGATATAAACAAGGGAAAAAAAAAAACACAAAACATTTGCCCTGTTCGTTTTTATTTGATTTCTTTTGCCCTACTGGCTAGAAGGTCCGTTCTCGTTCTGTGCTGGACATGAATCTTTGACCGGATTATTATCGCCATTTGGCTGAGTTTTTTTATTTATTTATTTTTATTTTCAATAATAATATCGAATGGGGCAAACAAACTGCGTGACTTTGAATCTGAGAAAAGAATTTTTTTTGTGAGCGTCTTTTATTTGCAACTATAAAAGAATTTCTTTGAGAAAAAGAAAATGGGTCAGACTGGATTTGAACCTCGCGCCCGTTTGCATGTCATTTATTGATATCGAAGATATTGGGCACGTATTTTGTGGGCTGCGTCATATTTCGAATGGCACACACACACACACACACACACAAAGTACACGGACGTAAAAAGAAAACGAATGTTCAGTTGCATCGTTTTCAAAAACATCGCCTCCACCCAAAGAACTTTGCTCTTTTTATTTATTTCCACGGAGATTTGGAATGGGTCTGTGTTCGTGAATCATTCAACACACGCAACTTTCAACGTACAAGCTCACGAACCGCATCAAAATCTCATTCTCTTTGCTTCAACTGTATCGTTTTTATTTCCACACAAAGGAAAGAAGAAAAAAAATGCATTTGATAGTAGTTTTGTATATGCCATAAGTACTGACGTGCAACGTTCTATCCTTCTTGTTTCGACATCTCCCAGTCCATCCGTCTCTCGCGAAATCTATTCAATGTTACGAAACGTCTATACGTCATTTGTCAGGCCGTCCTTTTTTTTTTTTTCTTTGCCACCCTCGCCCTTGTGGCTAGTGCTGTTAATGCGATACATAGCAGATCGATTTATTGGCCCTTCACTTGTTTTCTCCTTGTTCTTGGCTGTGAAACAAAAAACGAAGAGAAAAGAACGAGATACGTTTTTGTTTGCTACACGCTCTGCCGCTAAATTTCGTGTCGTGTTTTCTTATAGGGAAGCAAAGAAGCTAATAGCCATTTGTTTTATTGAGGCCGGCCAGACGCGGCCACATATCTTTGCGCCCTCCCCGATAGCCAGCAACGAACACACACACACAGTCGAGTACACAAAACGACAATAACTTGGGCGCCGTAATTATTGCGTCGAGTTTTTCTTTATTTTTCTTTTCGCCGAAAGGAGAGAGAGCCGTGCCAAATGTTTGAGTAAAAGAAGAAAAAAAAATAGGAGGGAAACAGTTTGCGTGTTGCGCCCATCAATTTAGCCGGTCGCAGCTGCGACTCGACTTGTCAGCGAGTACGCCAAACTGAATTATTTGTTTCTCTGACTTTATTGGTTAATGACATCATTATCAAACAAAAAGAAAACAGGACCAGCACTGTCATGAAAGTACGCACAACTATGAAATTCACCATCCAAGAAATGGATGGACAGCCTTTGTCCCACAGCGCCAGCGGAAGTACCGGCCATTTTAGTAAATCAGATGAAGGTCATGGCAAACGTTTTTCTTTCAGCCGGACGTCTTCGTTGCCGGGCTTGAAAAAAGGCATGAAGATGATGAAACAATTGACGAACATGATTGGCGGACGGAGAGGAAGTGCGGACGGAAAGAGGCCCGAAAGTCTGCACAGTTTGCCTCAACAAAACGATGATTGGGTCGTGACGCCCCGTCGGCCACTACGGACCCTAGACGTCGTTGGCAAACCATTCGAGTGACCATAGCAGCCGAGCTTTTGTCTCGTACTGTAACGAATGATTTGATTCCGGCAATGATTGGGACGGTGATGCGACGGGACAAGGGGCGACGTCAAGTGGCGCTAGTCGAGGGTGGGACAATTCCCATATTGCCCCCATACCTGGGGCGGAACCGTCACATTTGGCCAGGCGACCAAGTAGCCCGCCTTATGGAGAATTTGCGGCCTCTAGAGCATTGGGCCGTTACCGAAGATTGGCAGCAGCTGAAGCAGCCGCTACTACGGTTCCATCTCCGGCTCCAATGGCATTGCCCGACGTAGCCATCGTTTCGTCCAGCAGTATTAAGTCGGACAATCGCCGTAGAGAACGTGCGCCGTCCATTTCGGATGATGGCGCTAGTGTTAGCCTCAGTTTGAATTTGGATTTCGTGGCCCGCCGTCCGTCGGGAGAAGAGCAGGCGGAAATAAAGGAACAATGGGATTGTGACAACGAGGAAATCTTTTTCCCAAGAGTAGCCATCAAATGCAGCCCGAAGCGAAGCCAAAGCGAATAGCGTCGCTGCAGCAGATGATTCCCCGAAAAATGCAATGGCTGTGCAACCATCCCCGCAATCCATGGATTACCTTGAACCGGAACAATTCCGGCCAACGGCCAACATTGAGAGTGCACCCTCTTCCCCAAGCCCGTTGGCCAACGTCAACCGCACGGCACCGCGTTGGCAGAGCACTGAGGAAAGTATCGATATGGACGATGAGTGGTATCGTTACGGTATGATGCAACTGGAAGAGATGGAACGAAAGGCGGAATCTGGTGGAACTGACCCGTTGGCTGAAGCTGCTCGCCAATATAATCAACAGACAACATACGGCAATCAAATGCAGGCCGTTTTAAATGAACTCCAAGCCCGGATTCCAGTTTATCCAGCGCTGGAAGGCGATGCCATTGTTAACGGCATGCGGCCCTCTGGTGAGGACGCCAGTTATTTGCCTCCAGCTGAAGCAACGTGGGACTATGCGACTCCGGTTGTTTACGAGACGGCCATAACTGCCGAGCCGCAGTGCGTGGCGGATGAAGAGAATGACGACTGGGCATCGTATACGAGTTCACCAAACAGAGCCGGAATTACTGTGCAAGAGCCGGAATTACTGTGCAAGAGCCGGCCGTCGAGTCGAAACAAGTTAGCGTCAAAGCGCACGATGAGGACGACGAAGACGACGATTATTCTTCCGGCGAAACTAGCGGGTCTGATACTCCGCATGATCAGAGTTTTGACGATGATAACGAAGGCGGAAACGAGCTCTTTTATCACTACGAAGACGATAACAAAGAACCGGAATACTGCGAAGCAACTAGGCACACGGGCGACGCTGCAATAGAACCGACGACGTTTGCGGCGGCTATCCATATCCGGCTCGAGAGGTTCGGACATATTCCCGAGCAGTGGTAACATCCTGTCAGCCGCCGGAAGTACGGCCAGCAACATCGCATCGTCCGTCTTTTCGTTTTTCACCTCAACTACGGCGCTGAAAGACGGAAACGAAGAAGCATCGGAACCGCAACCTTACGGGACGAATGTCTACTACGCCAGCACCAACAGCATCGCAGCGGCTGGAACATCACCGATGCCGACAGCAAAAGCGGCCATTGAGTCCATCCATTCATGGCGTAGAGGTCAACCTAAGCTACATTCAAGATGGCGAAGATAACATGGATCCGATGGATGTTGAACAGCAGAAGATACTCAAATCGACAGCGAAGGGCAGTGCGGCCCGCTGGAAATTAGTCAAGACACTGCGAAACAAGAAAGCTGAAACGGCCAGCGTTGGTGCACGTCCATCACCAACGACAGGCACGAGCCCAACGAATATTGATGCGGTAAGAGAATTTTTTTTCCCCCTCGTCAGAACGTTGTGTCCCGAACTGGAATGCGAGATCAAATATGTTGAATAATTGATAATTTCCTTTTGCATATTTTACGTCGAGTCCTTTGGCTATGTCCCGTTAGCGTGGCCAAGACCTAAATTTTACGACAGGATGCGCGCATCTGTCATTCAAGCAGCGTTTTCTTTTCTCGATGCGTTCGATGCCAAGATGGCGGCCAAGTTTTTTTTTAGAGGTAGCGCATCAGTTAAAAGAACCACCCGTTGCGAAAGCTTGCTTGCTATATTGCAACAGGCAGGCGCATTGATCAACGACACTGTGCCAGTGTCCCGTAAAATCACCGGTTTGACGAAGTTTGTGCTAATAATTGCTTTAGTATTTTGAATTTTCTAATTGTGTGTAATGAACATTGATGATTGGCATAATGTGTACAGTGTTCCAGGATTTTGTATGCAATTGGTATGTTAATAGTCAACGGCGAAGCAGTTTGTTATATAGATATTTCACAATACTAGTTTACCTCAACCCTTGCAACCTCACTTATTAATACGTCGAATCTAAGTATTTCTTATCTCACATCTTATTGCGGTCACATCTTATTGTGACGTACCAATAGATCAAGATCAGAGATGAGATTGCTTGATTATGACTGGTGTAAATCAGAATATTAAATAATTTGTATGAGGGATATCGGATGGTGAAAGTACTACGGATTGAGTAATTCTGTACCAATTAACGCTCGTTTGATCAAATATTCCTTTATTAGACACGACGCATCACGTGACAACAAATCAAGTTCATTTTCCGTTAAATCTTTAATTTGTATTAATTAGTTTTGGAAATCGTTAACTCGGAATCAGTGTGATGAACGTGTGCGCATCTGATCTTGCTCAGCCGGTCTATGATTCCAGTGGCTATCCTCGGCTCTTTTTCGCTGGCGAAGCAACGCACGATTTTTTCTACAGCACAGTACATGGTGCGGTAGAGACGGGATGTAGAGAGGCGGATCGTATAGCTAATTATTGTAACGGGTTTCAAAATGCAAAACTCCAACTCGCTACCGGGCCTCTCGCTACTATCTCAGCCGGAATTTGCGACAGCAGACAGTTTTCGATACTCATAATCTGTAGACTGGAACACAATGCCAATTCAAACGGCAGATTGTGCAAATTCAGATCATCATTCAGATAGTGATTGTAATGTCTCGAGCGTACCGATTTCCTGCGGCATATAGGACAGATTATTTTCCCCTACACTAAGGTAGGTCAAATTAGAGAGGTGGCCTACTGCCCGCGGCAAGGAAGTTAGTTGATTCGACTGGACGATTAATTTCTTTAAATCACGTAAAAATCCAATCTCGTTGGGCAAAGTTTCGAGTTTGTTTTCTTCCAAATCAAGGACTCTTAGCTTGCGCAGATTGCCGATGCTATTTGGCACTCGCTTTAGATTATTGTTAGATAGGATCAACACCTATATAAACACATTTAGAAAAAAAAGGTTACAATAATTTCAGATGTTTTAAACATACGAATAATAAACCATACCTCAAGAGATTGAAGAAGAGCGATATCGTCAGGGACTTTGTTAAGTTGGTTAGTACCGAGATTAAGTTCCACCATGTTGACCCACGTCCCAATATCCAATGGTAGAGAGGTCAATAGGTTTTCCTTCATGTTCAGTTTGGCCAAATGTTTGGCTCGAGAGAATATTCCATACGGAATTTTGTCTACTTGATTGTGCTCCAGGTTGATGCTGTGTACGTTGATGAATTGGGAAGGTCCGCCCGATGGATAAGCGGTAAAGGAGTTGCGGGAGAAGGTGATAGAAGTCAGTTGACTCAGTGAAGACAAAAGCCCATCGGGAAGATGGGAAATGGCGTTGCCCTCAACGTTGAATTCGTCCATATGGATACAATTGCTCAGTGATCTGGGTACGCTCGTCAGACGATTATATGGCAAGCCCAACCGGTTGAGATTGCGAAGCTGGCCGATGCTCTCAGGTATATCGAGGAGCTCATTATGCTGCAAATCCAGCGAAGACAGCTGGATACAATTGCCGATTTCTTCGGGAAGGTGTTCCAGGTGGTTGTGAGACACGTCAAAAGTGATCAAACTGGTCAGGCGACCAATTCCTGCTGGTAGTTCGCGGATTTTGTTTTCCCGAAGACTAAGCATAGTCAGATGAGTGAGCTGACGGATTTCTTCACCAACCACGCGAATTCGGTTAAAGCGCAGAAAGAGAGTGGTCAACGAATGAAGTTTGTAAACTACGTCAGGAATTTCATGCAACTTGTTGTGTCGTAGGTCGAGTACACGAAGACAACGCAAGTTGGCCAAGCTATCTGGCAAGGCTGTCAGAGAATTTTCATTGAGCGCCAAAGTTGAAAGGTTTACTAAACATCCTATTTCAGGAGGAAGACACGCCAATTTGTTTCCGTAGAGGTAGAATTCGGTCAAATGAGTTAGGTCACGAACTGAGGGAGGTAGCAAGGTCACACTTGATTTGGATAAGTCCAATCGTGATTTCCCTGTTTTACGTTACATTCTGTTAAATATCGTATACAGAAAACGGTCGAAATAGTTAAGACAAAATACCTTCTTCTTTGCAACGAATAAATTCTTTGGCAACATCCAGATCAGCTTGGATCGGTTTATTCTTTTTAACAGTAGGTTTTGGTTTGTTCGACTCTGGGTGCCTAACAGTAACCACTTTCGGGCGCGCTCCATCGCAGCCTCCGGAACTTAGAGAACCCGAAGATAACTTCTTCTCCTATAAGAAAACATGAGCTATTAGAAATTGCATCCGAAAAAAAAAGAATTCCCAAAAGGTGAAGAACTGGCGCACCGGAAGCTAGGAAGAAGCTGTAATGATTAATGAAAAATTAACTCGTGCTTCTCAATTAAACCTCAACTGCTCTAGCGCGTGTGATAAGGTATACTGACAGTGGATGATAAGTATCATAAAGCAAACAGTTCTAAGGATCTCCGTGCCAAGCTACCAGGTATAAAAGGCCTATGTTGGGTCATGCTCATGCTATTGAATCATTTAGCTGTAGCTGAAGGGAACAGCGAAGCAATGGGCAGATATTGTGAAAAATGTTTATGGCAAATGGAGTAATCAGAAGGTGGGTCACTAGACTGCCAAAAACAGGGTGAATTCATCTGAACCACTTACAATCACTCTTGGTTGACAATGAGCTTGAGCTTGTGAAGACTTAGCAAAACCAGTCTGTAAAATTGAATCAAACACATGAAATAATAAATGACTTTTTCGTCTGCTGTTTACTCCTTGGAATGGCTTAATGAAAAACTCTTTAAGCGGTCGTGTATGGTAATGACGCAAAACCCTTCACCCGAATTGCCACCGCAAACCGCGCGCATATCGTCGCATAACATAACCGAAAAACGAAAGAATAATGTTTTTTTGTTTTTTTAAAAGCCCGAGGATAGGAAGACTTTTGTACCGGACGCATTATTAGAGTTCGACATCATCCCAAATTTGACGGCACTACGCAGTTCATCTTGTAATCTCAAGTCCCTCTGCCAACAAACATCAACGCAATGTCTACACACACAAAAAATGGGATTATCAAAACCCACATATTCAAGAGCCGACATCCCACAATCAAACTAAGTTTACGTCCCTAATTTCTTTCCAGAGCTTCAAATGAAACACCAATCAACGCCTGCTAAAGCTGTCACAAGTTCATTTTTATTTACAACGATCCCAAAATCCCTTTTAATTTTAATTTTTTTTTCTAATTCTATCTTCGCAAACTGGCGTTATATAACCAGTGCAAGAAAGAGCTTAAACCTCCCCCACCCACCCCAATGAAAACTCATCACGACCCAACGGAGGGATTTCGTTCATGTTCGGTTTACATGTCACTTTTTCCCTGCTGCTCCCTGGAAAAAGCCAGGCCTTGTAATCAAACTGGCGCAACACTGTTAAGACGGAGGGCCGAGAAGGGGGAGAAGCGGCCTGTGCGTGTTGATATTCCCTCAACTGGGCGGGGTGTAACACATTCTCCTGGGCCACCTTTTTCTCTGTCTCGTTCAAACACATATTCTTCTTTTTTTTTTTTCTAAAATGCTTTCCGTCTATACGCAGTTTCTCTCTTGTGTGTCTTCGTCGTCGTGAAATGAATTGATCGGATAAAGGCGCTCGGAATAACAGATGAAGCCAACCGTGAAAATGGATACTCGCAACAACTCGGCGATAGAGAGAAATAGAACCGTATGTGGATAGTGTCAACATGTCCAACCCTTTTGGGAGGAGGGTGCGTTCCCTATTTATGTCGCATCCATCCGTCTTTTTTCTGGGCCAATGCGACGTTACGTAGCTTCGAAATAAATCAAAATTGTCTTAACCGCGTTATACTTTTTTTTCTTTCTTTTTTTTTTAAAGATTTATTTGCCACCATTGTCGATGGTCGACGGATACACGGTTAAAAAAAAAGAAAAACTTAAGCATTGAAAAAAAAAAAAAATAAGGGAAGCAAATAAACAAGATTCCTCTCTATAATGACAGTTGCTTTCAAAAAAGAAAACTTTTTTTGTTCAAATTGCTCGCAAGTTTTCCTCTTTTTTTCGGGTACAAAACTATCGAATAGCTTGGTCACGTTGTCACACTACAATTCAGCTGTTTTTTTCTTTTCTTTGCTTTTTCTAAACCCGGGTAATGAACCGTAGGTACACACACACACACACTGTAAATTCACGGTAAATACACGAAGCATTTGGTCACACTGTCTCAAATTTTTCTTTTTTTTTCTTTATTTCGAAACTCATATTCGCAGCGCGATTGTGTGGCGCGTCGGCCACACAATTGGCGAAACGCAAAGAGAAACGGTTCATTGAAACGAAGCCAATTAATCTGAGCGGATATCTAACACGAAAAGATAAACTAAATCAAAAAAGTTTTTGCCCTTTTTGTTTCGCTTCTTGTTTTTGCGACAATAAATTTCACCATATCGAACGTGAGCGCCTTCCAAATGTTATGATGAATTTGAGAGATAAAAAAAAAAAGTTTCCCGCATCGCTTTGATTAAACCCCTTTCACAGTGGCCCACAAAAGTTGCGGGCACGTAGAGCTCTCGGCTTTCAATTGACATCAATCCTACTCTCCCTTCGCAACAATTATTCCTTTTCGTTACACTCGGACTGTCCCTCTACCCCTACCGTTCGTTGTTGTTTTTTTGTTTGTTTTTTTGGAACATTAAAAAGAGAAAGAAAAAAATAATAAATGCACATGGGAGAGAATGTGGGGAGATCGCTGAGTTTGAAACAATAAAAAAAGATGTGCCGGCGAAGGTCTAATAAATGTTATTATTACAAACAGGAAGGTGCGCTTTTCCCTTTTTTGTTGGGTGCATGTCCGCTCCAGTTCGGGGCCTTAAAAAAAATACTAAAGTGCTTCTTCCTCTTTCACTTAAAAATAGTTTCGTTCCGGTGTTTTGAAAAGAGAGAGGCGTCAGCGAGACACCATTTTTCTAGCATCTACACACTTAACTGAGTCATAAAACGAAATTGAATCAAGACGCAAATGAATGCGCACATCATTTTGCCTCAATTTATCGCAATCTGCGATTGTTAACCAAAAGAAAGGCAGAAAATTTTTTTTTTCAAATGAGAATTTTCACAACCTGCGATTTCATTACATTTCTCGCACCGCAATATTCGAATTGAAATGAAACCAACTCGAAAAACGGCGTTCCCTCCACACACACACACACAAGAAAAAGAAGAGAAAAAAAAAAACAATTACAATGGCAGTAAACATACAAGTTGAATTAGCCAGAAGCGAAAAAAGAGCGTACAAGAACCACAACGACCGACGGGTCGGATGGGTTCGATTACAACAAGCGGCGGAGGGAGTTTGTAAAAGAAATACGGAGGGTGGAAATACCTCTGGATAAAAACTATAACACAAGAGAAAAAGAGATAACTTCGCTTCCCCCTTCCCCGACCAAAGTTTGAAATCAGAGTTTGCGGTACGATTTCCTTCATCAGGTGGTCAACAACCAGAAAAAAAAAAAAAAAGGGACACGAAGTCCGGCCCTGGACTTTTTTTTTCTTCTTTCTAAAAACGACTCACGACGTTGTGTGGCGTCTACAACCCGTTCTCCAATTGCAGCCGTCCGTTCGGGACAAGTGTTTATTTTTGTTTGCCACAAGAGAAAAACAAACGAGAGCTTTACTAGCTCGGGATTTATTCGAGCACAAAACTTAAAAAAAAAAAAAAGGCTCTTTTTTTTTTTTTTGGAGAGGCTCGCGAAGCCAACGTCACACACACAAAAGAAATCCAAGAAAGAAAAAAAAAAAAACTATTTGTTATTTTTTTTTAAAGATTTAATCCACTTTCCAAGGCCGTAATGGTCGGCAGACACACAACTGCTATGACTGGCTGGCCACATCTTGATGCATTTTGGCTCGTTGCGTTTTACGTCCCTCTTTATATAAACAACATTTCCCTTCTTTCTTTCTTTCTTTCTTTCTTTCTTCAAAAAAAAAAAAGAAAACAATTAGAAAGAAATAAAAACTGAAAGCTTCGAAAAGGCAAACACATTGTAGATACAAGTTAATGTAAGCAATAACCTAACCACTTTAATTCTTAGGAGAAAACGACGACCCTGCACCACCAACCTCACGTTAATGTTTAAACTTACAAGCATTTCGAATTGTTAAACAAAAACGTCCTTTCTACAAAGGTGGGTTTTCTTTTTAAGTTTGGCAAAAAGACAACTTTCGATTTTGGCAAGAAAGAAATGAAGGCTCGTTTAGACGTTGTAGACAGAACGATCGCATCTGCAGTGGCCATTGTTGATGTTGTCAGTGAGTGTACACACACAAACGAGAGACAGTGCTCCAGAGAGAGTCGTTCTTTTTGGCTTGTTTCACGAATCGCAGCAGGATGCGCACCTAACCATCTGCTGTTATGGTTTTGCCTTTTCGGACCCGGTGAGTCCATAACTGGACGTGTATACAATACTGGGAAAAAAACAGCAACAACAAGCCAAAAATAACGAAAAAAAAAATACATCCACACTCTTTAAAAAAAAAAAATATTTTTCTTAAAGAGAGAAAGTTTGCCAAGAACTTAATGATTCTGATAATACACAAGTTATATCTCTTTCCCTTCGGATCCCCTCCTCCTGCTTGTCTGTGCCATCATTGTGAGGCTCACCACATAGATACAACAAAAGAAAATAGGACATTGAGAATCAAGAATGTCAATATTTATTCCCTCCCTCCTCGCAATAGAGCAGTAGAAGATCCAAAAGAGGGCGGAGAAATATAAAAAAAACATTGATAATATCCAAGACGACAAAAGAATTTCAAAAGAAACCCCGCTCTTCTTCTCCATCTTGAATATCGAATAACGTTCTACTAACAATTTTTCTTTCTAAATGTCCATAGTCCTCTGACCCCCTTTTTTTTAATACTTCAAGAAAAATTCAATAGATTTTTTTTTACGGGAGCTAACAAAATAAAATGGTTTCTTTTTTTTTATTTTTTACTTTAAAGCGTGTCTCGACATATTATATGACCCCGTACGGTTCGAATCTCTACCTGTTTTTAAACAGAGAATATACCCCGAGCACCTCACTGGCACATACCTGGGACAGTATATGCCAAGAAAGAAAGAAAGAAAGAAAAAAAAAACTATTCAATCACAAATAAATAAAAGCGAAAAGAGCAAGGTGAATGTGTTTCACATGGCCAGCAGACGGGGCTAGACGATACACAAAGTCAACAGAATAGAGCCAACAACAACAAAAAAAAATGGCACTACATTTTGCTATAATGTTCGAGTGTTATCAAGCCCATTGAACAAACACAAAACACATTTTTTTTTTAAAGGTTCTCTGCTTTTAAAAAAAATTGTGAGGGATACTGTCATTAAAAAAAGAGAAGCGCATTCAAAAAGCTACTGAACAGCCATTTCGCTAGTGCAGTAGGCCGTGACCAAACGCGTTAAAGAGTTTTTGTCCGTTCGGTTTTTGGGGATGCAAAATCAAAAAAGGGCGGCCGGTGTTTTGGCGATAAATAAATAAAAAAAATGTGAGCCTCTAGTCAAGCGCAAGTTTAAGATGGCGCAAGAATAAACATCCCCTGATTATCGGCTCAAAACCAGAGACTTTTGAAACAAGTGCAATGGTGGGCGTGGCAAAACATAGGATGAGATTGTTTTTTGTTTTCTCGTACAAGAGATTTCGAAACTCTGATGGGAACCACTATGTTCTCAAGATTGCGTAGAGAACTTGTTCTTTCCTAAACAAAAGAAAAAAAAATCGATATCTTCTCGAGTTATTTCCTCACCATATCTCTCACACACTCACTCATTCACTCGGTTATCTTCCTTTTTTCAATCTGAAAACACATGGGGAAGAAACAAGACACGCAGTTTTGATAGGGGTGCGTGTCAATAGCGGACAAGACGTTCTTGTTTTTCGAGAGAGAGAGAAATAAAAGCAAAAAACAATATGGAACTGGAAAACTCAAATTCAATTTTCTCTCGCTACTTCCATCATCGACGCTTCTTTCCCGTGCACATTTCGTGTCTACGGGATTGAAAAAATGAAAAGAAGAAAATGCAATCTTTTGAAATGGATGAACAGAAGCCTCGTGCCAATCGCTTGGACGGCTCTTTCCCTTCTTTTCATTTTCACTAAAGTGGGCCAAAGTGTTGGGAAAGAAGGGGAAAAAAAAAAAGTCTTCTCGTTTCTTCAGTCCCGCCGCACTAGGCCGGATCAAGGTCCGTCGAGTGCCACTTCTAGTCGCTTCAACGCTTGTTTATATAGAAAAAAGGCTTTGCAGCTTTTTTTTTTAAATAAAAAAAACGTTAAAGTATAAGACGATCTACTTTGATTCAAAATAAAAAGTCGCAAGGATTTTTTTTTTTTTAAAGAAAGAAATTCAACAAGAAATTCGATGACATTCAGCTTAATACATTGGGCCGTGCGCGGTGTGATGCATCCACACTGGATTAAGCTTCAAGTTCATAGGCAAAAGAAAGCTATCGACACTCTGTCAGCTCTGTTGAATGGAGAACTGGACGATTTGATTGTGTTTATTTTTTTCGTGTGTCACGGAATAAAGTCGTAATAAAAAAAAAGGGGGGAGGGAGGCAGCATGTGGACGACGTATAATTGCGTCCGTGCCACACTTTCGACCAAAAGTTCTACTTTTCGGGAGTAGTGGTTGAATGGAAGGGGGGGGGGGGGGGTAAACGAAAATCCATTTGTTCCATACTCGTACACAAGAATGAAAAGCTAATTATTCCATTTAAATTTTCCTCCACTCCGGAGAGGAATCGTGCGTCGCTCACACAGCAGCAACTTATTTGCATTCGAACGATTGAAAGAAAAAGTCGTTTGGAGCTCTTTTCTTTCAGAGCGACGGTGTCTACGACGCTATAATGACATGTAGATTCACTTATTCAAATCCATCAACAAGCAAAAAAAAAAAAAAAAGAAAAAAATACCCCACACGTCCTGATCTAAATGCATTCACCTATCGATTTTCTTACAAATCCCAGCCTGAATAATACGCATTTTACAAGCGTCGCAGTTTTTACGGATTTTTGCATTCTTCACATGCAATTTAAGACTGACGCGCTTTACAGAAAAAAAATAATAATAAGATGAAATCGCAGACAGAGAGATAGAGAAAATAAAAAATAATATTTCAAGACTTACCGAAGATGTTGGCGCCGACGGGGGAGCTCAAGAGGCTCAGCAACATCAACACTACGGCCGGCGTCTCGTTGAGCTGGTACTTCATCATGGCTGTTGAATCTATTGAAAAGAGAGAGAGCGAGAGAAAAAAGGATTTGAAAGACGATAGTTTTTAATGACCAAAAAGTGACTTGAAATAGACGACTTATGAAAAAAGGGAAACGTCAAGTACCCAAAGACACAGCGCACAAAACGCGCAACTTTTCAAAATGAAAGAGGCGCCTCTACATGAAACAGCAAACGCATGTAAACCGCCATTTCCGCCCCCCCCCCTTTTTTTTTCTTTAAGGTCAGCAATTCATTCCACAAGAAAAAGACCGCACATTTACATTTGAAAAAAAAAACGATTTCTTTTCAAATTTTTGTTTTTGCCTCTTCTTGTTGCGTGTCAACGAGAAATGAATCGGTGGTGGACATCCAACACCCCCCCCCCCCCAAGGTCCTTGAGAAGCGCAAAAGATCAGATGGTTATCCAATCGGGTAGCAATGCCCCCACTCGAAACAAAATGCTTCTTTTTTCTACGAGCAAAAGAGGCAGACAAAATGTTCTTCACGACACGTCCCGCACAAGCAAAAACAACAAAACAAAACAAAACATCCGAGATGAATCAGATACGAAACGTCCCGTGGTGCTAGTATCACATTTCCAACAAGCGAAACAACAGGTAAATAAAGGCAAAATTCATTTAGTATTCAACTGTAACTTTGAGGCGATTATTTTCGAAACAGATTTGTCCTTTGGAGAGCTAAATAAAAAGTGCGTTCAGAGAATGAATGAGCCGCGAAACTTTGTTGAAATTAATCAAACACTGTGGGAGAAAATTTTCGTTTTTATAATGGATCGCTCAGGTGTAAAAACACTTATTCGCCATTATATATCAAATAAAACCTTTCACTTTCGCATCTTCAATAGATTGTTTTTCTTTTTACCTTGAGGAAAGGGAAAAGAGCGCGGGGTGTGATACACTCCTAGACTTTCGTGAATGATGACGGGTTGGGCCCGAAATGTACCCCTTTTTTATTATTATTATTATAAAAGCATCACGAAACGAAGAATACTAATGTCAATCTCAGATTTCTTTTTCCTTCAAAAAAAACAAACAAAACAAACAAACACTACAATCCTTTTATTTCTATGTGTCCCCTTTTTTTCAAATTCAATTGACTCGCGCGGCCACGCGTCTACGATGACGACCCGGTTCAACAAACACTGTTTTCTCACTTTTTGTTTCGTTTTTTGTTTATAGCACTAATTGGCAAACAGTCCACGCGCACACACAAGATATCCAATTCTTTTCTAAGTCAACAACACTATCAAATTGCCAATCAATTCAAAATTATGAAGATTCACTAATTAAATCTTTTAAAAAGGTTCTCGATTTAACCAAAAAATGTTGGACACGATTGAAAAAGAATGAGACACAAACACGAGCGTGCTGTCAGGACGACGACGAGTCGGCAACTGAAGGTCTGTGCCGCTCTCGCCGTACCTTATACCCTGGGCGCGCAGCACCGTGATGGGAAGGAATATAAAAAATGGAATATATATAGGAATATAAAAAAATAACAGCACGACTCTTTAAAGAAAAGAAAAGACTGGAAGGGAACACGAGCTCAGTAGGTGGCGGCTTCCCTTGGACGTGTATCTTGTTCTCTCCCCCCCCTCAAAAAAGAGTTGGTTACGATACAACACAATTTTCATCCAGAAAAAAAAACAAAGAATGGCATCAGCCACAGCCAATCGTGCACACCTATAATCCTTTTCTAGTACGAAAAAAAACGTTTACGTGTTTCGAAAGGCGTTTTGTGAAGAATTGATGTTTATGGGTGAGCCAACAAGACCAATTTTGCCCGTCCTTTTGGTCAAGTTCCGTTTTGTCACTTGGAGATTAAGTTCAGTGTTTCAAAAACAAATTGTTCGATAATACCTTTTCTTAAAAACAAAAAATAAAAAATAAAAACGTACGGAGGGGACCCACAAGTGGAACGTTATTCTAAGACTTTAAGTCGACCGTCTCGTTTTACACGACGTGACCTTCTCGCTTTAACCATTAAATCGAAAACGCGTTAATAACGCACGTAATACAATTCGAGCGACATTGGATCATTTACGTTTTTTAAAGCTAAATTTCCACACGTTTTGCAACAGTTTTTCTTTAACAATTGATAGTCTGACGATGTACGTGGCCTCTAAAAATCGTTTGTACTCGACAGGGAAAGAAGGGGGATTTAGGAAACATGCATTCGCGACGTCATCGAGGAATACGAAATGGCAAACGATCATTTTTTCCCCTCCTAGCTTAAATAAGCGAAAATAATCAAAGTGGCAAAAACAACATCGAGCGCTAATCGCACCTGAATAAACAGGAGAAACACTGAAAAGGATGGGAGAAAGAACAAATAGCTTTTTGGACGTTGACGTGAGCCATTTCTGCATATCTACGACAAGGTGGTAACTGTTAATGACATCCACGAGGCCGGAGGACATTGATGTGATAGTTTAGAACGTCGCTTTATTTATGCACTTATTAGCGTAATCGTCGAGCGTTATGGCGCTCGAATTGAAACAAAGATGCTCGTGTTTCATTCAAAACAGCTAATGAACGTTCGTTAACCGCTTTGTTTTTCCAAATAACTAACAAATAAAAATTTTAGCGCATGATTCGACATCAGCGTAAATTAGAAACAAAACGAGAATAGAACCAACATTAGCGGCGGATGCCAGTCGGGCGTGAATTAGCCAACTAATTCAGCACATAGCGTTCAACCGACTGCCGAAAAAGCAGTCGACAGTTTTGGTTAAGTTACGAGTTACGAAAAAAGAGGAAAATATCAATGAAACACGTAAATAACAAAGAAATATAAACCCACTCGGCTTTGGAATAAAATGAAAATAAAAAATTCTATACATGGGGCCTTTTTTTTCCCCGTTTGGGCTCAAAGTTCCGGGCCTTTTTGGCCGTCTCATCCGGAGTCGATCGGATGGGCCTACTGTGATCGATCAAGATGTCGCCTCCTCTGCGCTGCTCTCGTTTATTCGTTTTGAATTTCAACAAACCCCCCTGGTATACCCCTCCCTGGACCAACCCACGCATGTGAGAGATGAAGCGAATCGATGTTCACTATACTGTTTCCTATTTTTTTTTTTTTTTTTTTTTTTTCCTATGTACACGCATCAGGCTAAAAGCACATGTAGGGATTCTCCGGACACTATCAATAACCGACTGCACACTCCCGAGCTACTTTTGTTTTCTTTTTTAAACCTTCCCCCCTTTATTTTGAAGCAATCCCTCTCTTCAGTTATCCAAATGTCATAAGATACAGTATTCCCACACACCCTGTGAAAAAAAAGCATCGAATGTATATAGTGAGAGTGTAGGACAAATTTATGATAAAAAGGAAATGATGTGATTGATATTAATGATTGGCCGTCATTTTTCGTTGACATGGTTATTACACGTGTCATAAATGTTTGTGCTTGATACTACGGATAATAAGTAGACTAGACTGACATTGATAAGCGAATAAGCCCCTAATGTAAAATTCATCATAAGTAAATCTAATCCATTCGGTGTTTAATGGAGTGATGTGTCATGCAGCCAATGATATCGCTACTTGATAAAAGAGGGGAACCCATTCACTCTACGTTCGTTGCTGCCGTGTGAGCTTCGCGTAAATATTCAGTACAGAAATGAAAAGGTCAGGGGACGTGTAACGAGTTCCCGCGGACATTGTTATGCTGACATTTACAAGATGCTTAGAGGTTGATAATATCGTTTCCAGAAAGATGGACAGCTAAACAAAAGCTAGCTACTCACGAGTTTTCTGTTCGCCTGGGGGTGTCGTCTGCTAGGAGCATTGTTTTGTCAGTCTGGCCTACCCTGGCTGCGTGAGCGTCATCTAACGTCGCAGACGGAGAGCGCAGAGACAAAGCCAATAGGTGTCTAAGTTAAAATACCGTATTTTTTCGCCATTTTCCTCTCGAAAACAGTTCGTCTGCTATTTTAGACCATCTTGACCAATGGCAGTAACGAAACGTCCCGTGGAGACCGCTCGTTTTTTGTTTTTGAATTCTCAAACTGAAGAACATCCTGAGGATTCGACCGAAAGCAACAATGACGACCATCATGACCTACCAGTAGAAGACTCCGCTCCTCAGGCAGACGAATAACATGAGTATCCGGATGAAATCGAAAAAAGCGACGAGCCTAATGAAGAGGCACCCGACGAAACTAGCGATATACCAGATGAAACGGATGTGCCAGTTGACAATGTACCAAATCCGGAGGTATTTCAAAAAAGAACTTCGAAAACTGGCTCTTTTTTTTGCAAATTGTTTTCGACCAGATCTGGCTAAAAGCCAGATGCTGGCCTATAAGGAAAACGTCATTTTTTCAAAGGAAAGATTCCCCGCCAGGCGACAGCATATTTTTGATCAATAATTTCTGAAATAGCCGAGCGAGATAGCTTTTCTAATAGCCCGTTAGTATAGCGGGGTGAAGCATAGCATCCCAGGTTGAGGGGTGGGTGATGGATAACACCCGATTTCGAGGTGAGGGTGCTGGATAGCATCCGAGGTTGAGGTGCTGGCTTATAAGGTGGGGGTGATAACAATGACACTAACTTGCCATAACATTCAGTCATTCCAGTCATAGCATCTATGAATGATAAATAGTGCGCTTTTTTTTCTTCATACATCGAGAACAGAACTCTTTAAAAGCAAAAGTCTCTGTTTCAGATGCCCCTCGTTTGAATGTCACACGGGAGAAGTGTGGTCACAGCCGCTGGAGAAAGAAGCCGTAGACGGGCGGCAGAAGAGGCAGCCAAGGAGATTCAAACCTATTACTCGGGTTTGAGGGCGGCAACACCCCTAGCACGGTCGACAGCGGGATTGCAGGGAGCAAACGAAGCACCGGTGCGGGCAAAGGGCCGCGCAAGAGGCCCTCCTGGAGGAGTGAGTGAGCTAACTTTGGGAGAAAAAGGTACGTGTGTGCTCAGTGAAGAGTCCCTACCGCGGGAAGTCCCAGATCAGGCGCAATTCCAGTCAGATTCTGAGCCACAGGGCGAGGAATTTGAAGACGCTCAGGGCTACCAGGATTCTGGGAATCCGGAAGCAGGGAGTGGTGCGTCGGAAGGGGCAGTCGGGCCGATAGCTGCACGTAGGCAGTACGAAGAGGCTCGGGAGGTAGGGAACAAAGGAGGAGTAAAAGCACGGACCAGGGCGGAAGCCGAAGAGCGACAAGTAGGGCGGGTCATTCATCGTGATCAGGGATCACGATCACGTCAAGCAGAGTGTGACGACCGCGAGTCGCTCATTCCGCAGGCGACAGTCTCCAGTGTCCAGGAAGGTACCGGTGTAAAGGCCGTCTCAGCGGAGGCGGAAGCGGTCGAAGGCGATCAAATATCCCAGTCGCAGCGGAGGAAGTCGGGCGACCCAAATTCCAGTGGAACGAAGGGGTTACTGACCGGGAGCCAGGACGTGCGGCGGTCGTCGGCACGAGTGGAAGACGTGACCGGCGGAAGAAGCGCAGTTGGCGTGGAAGCTGATACCACTGGGGTCATCAACCGTTGGTCGGGTACCCATAGTAGCCAGCCGGTGGAGGCGAGAGGCTTGGGAGGAAGAGACCCGCGCGAAGGCCTACGACCTAGAGCGTTCAGTACTCCACAGGAAGCGACAACAGTGAGACAGGGACGAAGCGGATTCAGTGTCGGAGGATCGCCGAGCCGACAGTCTCTGGAGGAGCCCGAACTAGATTGGGATCCATTCTTGGGAGAAGAGGAAGACATGGCGGAACGTCCAATGTTCCACTACAAGGAGCCCGAAAAGCTCCGGCCGCCATAATCGCTGGTCCAATAACGATCTAGCAAGGGCCATTGACGTCTCGCTCGAGGGGCCTGCCTACAAATGGATTGTAGGCCTTGAGGCGAGAAACGCCCGACCAGATAACTGGGAGGACCAGCAGATTCGCATAGCCGAAACGGATGACGAACCGGAGCACTACAGAGAAGTGCGAGGGCTCAAGACATTGTTCCTCAAACAATTCGTGGCGGTAAATCTGAAGCGGCAGACGGAAAGGAAGCTGCGGATGAGGGTCCAAGGCAAGGACGAGGACGTCACGGAGTACTACCATGATGTCCTGGACATGTGCCGCATTGTCCAGCCGGATATGGCTGAGGAAGTGCGCATAGATCACCTGTTCAGGGGGTTGAGCCCAACCCTTTATGAGAGACTTTACGTGTTGGGCATCAAGACGTGTGAAGATTTCTTGGAAGAGGCGAGGCTTCACGCGGATGCCGTCAAAACAGCCTACGAGAGGGGCTATGAGGATAGGCGTAGAGAGCGGGAGAAGCCTGCCGTGGGAGCAGTAGACCTTGACCAAATGCAAGACCTACGGCGCCAGATCCAGGAGTTGCGGGACGAGCTAGCCCGGGCAAAGGATCCTTCGAAGAAAAAGGAAAAAGAAGGCGGGAAAAGCGATTGGAACAAAAAGCCAAAGAAGAAGAACCCATTTCGCTGTTTTAATTGCGATGAAGAAGGGCACATCGCGAGAAACTGTCAGAAGGAAAAGAAGAAGGAGACTGCGGTGAAACCCAAGAAGCCCGAGGGGGAGGAGCCTAAGGCAGCCTGTGCGGTGATTGGCGGAGACCAGTCTTCGGAAGTGACCAATGGCGATCGTCAGCCGACCGAAGAAATTTGGATTGGTGGACGGCCGGTCGATGCTTTGGTCGACACGGGAGCGGTGATTTCAGTTATCTCACCATCGTTGGCGAGTAGATTTAAATTGAAAATAGTCCCGTGGGAAGGACCGATGGTCGTGACGGCCGATGGACAGCCGATGAATCCGAGGGGGGAAGGTCTCCCTCACGGTCACGAATAAAAACGCGTCCGTGGAGGGTGAAGCCTTGGTTTTGAAGACATTTGGACCAGAATTTATCATGGGGAGAAACTTACTGAAGCTGTTCCGAGAGCTGAAAATCTGTTTTAGTAACCCGCCAATAGTGGAACTAGGAGCCATCCATATGGAGGCAAGCGGTGGGAAAGAAACCGTGAAGAAAGTAACAGTGACGGTGTGTGTGACGGTGTCGAAGAGAAGTGCGGTGCCAGTAAAAGTGTCCATCCCTGAAGCGGGAAATGACCCTATTATGTTACTGAGACCATCGAAGAAGCTGTTGCAAAATAGTGGACTTTCGGCGGGCCATGCTCTCATCGACTGCTCGAAGCCAGAAGCAGTGGTTCACGTGATGAATGTTGACCATGTGGATCACGTGATCGTCGAGGGAACTTCCATCGGTCACCTAATGCCGATTGACCAGGCGAGCAATCTCTCGTTGGAGGAAAGCGAGGAGAGGGATGCAGCTAAAGAGGTCGGGGGCCGGTCGGGAAAACCGCGGAAACCAGCGGCGTTTGATCAGTGTGTAGCGTCAACTCTGGCGGCGCAGGATCGGAACGACCTAATTGATCTGCTCACACAGTTTCAGGATGTGTTTGCGGACAGTGGGGAGTGCTTGGGCCAGTGTAATGTGCTCGAGCATGCGATTCCAACAGGTGGGGCAGCGAAGATTAAACAGCTGCCAAGGAGACGGGCATGGAGGGAGCGAGAATTGATTAAGGAAGAAGTCAGCAAAATGCTCAAACAGGGAGTTATAGAGCCGGCCCAAAGCCCCTGGTCGTCACCAGTCGTCCTAGTACGGAAAAAGGACGGAAAGTGGCGATTCTGCATTGATTACAGGCGGCTAAATGAGGTGACAACGAAGGATGTGTACCCACTCCCACGTATAGACGATGCTCTATCCAAACTGGAGGGAGCAGCTTTGTTTAGTGTGGTAGACCTACAAAGCGGATATTGGCAGGTCCCTGTTGCGGAAGCCGATAAGCCGAAGACAGCATTTGTTACACCTGATGGCCTCTACCAGTTCCGAGTGATGCCGTTTGGGTTATGCTCAGCTCCGAGCACTTTCCAACGACTGATGGACATGGTGTTGGCAGGATTAAAGTGGACCGATTGTTTGGTGTACATGGATGACGTGGTCATCTTTGGAAAAGACGCAGGGGAGCATTTGGAGAGACTGGGAAAAGTCTTGTCCTGCTTCCGGAAGGCCAATTTGAAGTTGAAGATAGAAAAGTGTGCCTTTGGGAACAAGCGTGTGAGAATGCTGGGCCACGTGGTAAGCAAGGCCGGAATAGAGCCGGATCCGGACCACTGTAAGGCCATTGAAATGTTCCCGGGGCCAAACCTCAATGCCAATGAGAAGGCAAAGAGAAAGTGGGTCAAAAGCTTTGTAGGCCTTTGTTCGTTCTATCGGAAGTTCGTGCCCAATTTCGCCCAGGTGGCGTACCCGCTTACGACAATGGAGGGGAAGGGTGTGTTTCATTGGGAAGAACCGGAACGAAACAGTTTCGCCGAGTTGAAAGCTGCGCTGGTGGAGGCAGCAAAGCTTGCTCATCCAGACTATTCGAAGAACTTTGAAGTGCATCCCGACGCCTGTGACTATGGCATAGGGGCGGCGCTTATGCAAGAAAGAGACGGGAACCCCATGCCAATTTGCTTCGTGAGCAGAGTGTTGAACAGGTCGGAGAGGAACTACACGATAACGGAAAAGGAGTGCCTCGCCATTGTATGGGCTGTAAAGAAGTTTCGGCCATACATTTGGGGTACAAAAGTGGTAGTGAAAACCGACCATCATGCCTTGTGTTGGCTGATGACCAAGCAGGAACTCAGTGGCCGGTTGGAGAGGTGGAGTCTGGCGTTACAAGAATACGACATCTCCATCCGCTACAAGAAAGGAAGTTTACACGAAGACGCTGACGCCCTATCGCGGTACCCTATACAAGAAGGGGAAGAAGAGGCGCAAGCTGCGGTCTTTCCAGTGGCGGCTATAGGCTTGGATATAGGATCTTGGGCGGAAGGCCAAGACCGTGTGAAGCAGTGGCGATGGATCAAACAAGTGATGGGCAAGAACGGGGCCACGCAGTACGGAAATTTTATGCTGAAGGAAGGCTTGCTGTACCTGAAGACGATCAGATTCGGTCAGGAATTTGACCGCCTTTGTGTGCCTCCGGAGCGGCGGAAGGAAGCGTTGTCGTGGGTTCATGATGAACCTACGGCAGGGCATCTGGGGCAAGGAAAGACCCTGGAAAAGGCTAGGCAAAGATTTGATTGGCCTAAAATGGACAGAGCTGTTACCCGGTATGTCCAGAGCTGCAAAAGCTGCCAGACGCGGAAGCCGGATCAGGGAAAGACGAAGGGTCTGATGGAGATCACACAGGTGGGAGGACCTTTCGAGAGGATCGGAATTGATGTCCTTGGCCCATTCCCACGATCCCGCAGTGGGAACACAAACATTGTGGTTGCAGTAGACTACCTTACAAAATGGGTGGAAGCACGGGCTTTGCCGGATGCCACGGCCCGGCAAATCGCAAAATTCTTCGTCGAGGATGTCGTGCTTCGACATGGATTTCCACGGGAGTTGACTTCAGATCAAGGAAAGTGTTTTACAGCCGAAGTCACCCGCGAAGTGTTGGCATTGCTGCGACTGTCGCATCGCATGACGGTGCCTTACCATCAACAAGCAAACGGCCTGGTGGAGAGACAGAACAAGACGCTAGCGACTATGCTAGCGATGTACGTGGATGAGAGCCACGAGGATTGGGACGAATTCCTCGGATTTGTAACATTTGCCTACAACACTGCCCGACTGGAAAGCACCAACCATACGCCTTTTATGATGGTGTATGGAAGAGAGGCAGTGATTCCGGCGGATCTTCTGGCGGCGACAGGACCAAACCAGCCAAAACTCGTCGACGCAGAAGACCTGATGAAGGCAATGATGGAGCTGAGAGAGGACGTCAAGGACCGGCTGGCCATAGTACAGCAACGGCAAAAGACGCAATATGATGCCAGAGCGAGTGTGCCACCATTGTACGAACCTGGTGATTTAGTGTTAATCTTTCGTCCACAGCGAAAAAAGGGGTTCGCGGAGAAGTTGCTGCATCAATACGTGGGTCCTTACAAAGTGGTCAGACAAGTTACTGAACTAAACTATGAACTTCGGAAACCAAGTGGGAAAAAAACTATTGTAGTGCATGTGTCTCAAATGAAGAAGTTTGTAGTGGAATCGGACGACGAGTCCGATAGCGAAGAAGAAAGTGAGAAGGTAGTGGATGCCGAAACCGAGTCGGGTGTCGAGTGTGTTGATACCGGCTCGGGAGAGGCACGTGCCGAAATGGAAGCGGGTGGGGCGCGTGCCGATAATGACACGGGGCCGATACCCGAAGCTGACAGTGAAGTGACACCTGACACCGACCCTATTGGAGTAGCTGTGGAACAGCCAGCGAAAAGAGAAAGGGGAAGAGTGAGGTGCCGTCCATTGGAGCCGATCGCCGAACTGGACGAAGGCCTACAAGACGAAGGAGGTTCCGCAATGGACTCGGCGGCGGAAGCACCGACGGGTCGTCCTACCAGGAAGAAACGGGCACCCGGATGGATGAAGAACATGCTGTTCTTTACATTGGTCTGTGTCGTAGGCCAATTGGTTCAAGGGAACGAAATGAAGGGAAAATTCGTTGTTACCGAGGGAGCAGTGTTTCACCCCGAGGGTACTTTGGCACTGGGCGACTCAGAATGGGTTGTCATTTACGACGTGCCCACCAAGCGGGCGGAGCAGGTAATTAAATTGGTTACCGCTTGGATAGACGATATGTCGAGTGCCTTCGGCAAAGCGGTAACGGGGAATTTCCCTATGGAAGTAAAACCGTTTTTGGAAGGTCCGGCGCTTGATTTGGCTGAAATCAAGGCAAGAGCGGAGCGTCGGAGGCGGGAATTCCGAGAACTAGAACGAGCTTTGAAAGGCGACGGAACCCGGCGGAAGCGCGGATTGATCGACGGGGGCGGCCAGCTTCTTAACTGGCTCTTTGGAACCGCCACGACGAAGGACTTGGAAGCCGTGCACTCGAAGCTCGAGTCATTCGACAAGAGGGGTCTGGAGGTGGTGCACCTGCTCCAGGAGCAAGCGACCTTGTTAATGTGACTATGGGACACCTGGCGGAGCATGAGTCGGAAATCAGTGCTCTCATGGCAGTGGCGGGGCAGATGCGTCGAGAACAGGCACAGCTGAGGAAGGTCTTTAATGATAGCTGGACTCACCTGGCTTGAGAGTTACTGTTCCTGCAAAAAGTAACAAGGTCTGTGGAGAAAGCAAATAGAGCGCTGGACTGGACGGCCGAAGTCCTACACGGTTGGCAAACCGGCCTAGCGGATGCAGTTATAGGGAGATTGTCACCACTCCTTTGTCCTCCGAATGTACTGGCTCAAGCGCTGGATTCGGTTCGACAAGCTTTGCCCCAAGGCTGGGGACTAACACCAGCATTACAAGGAGGAGATGCGCTGGAGAGCGTACCAGGAAGCCAGGGTGGAGGCGGCGCTTGTGAGTGGGAACGTTCGATTGTTTATTCATCTGCCGGTGTTCGAATTCAATTACGCCTTGCAGATCTACAGTGTGTTTCCCATGCCAGTAGCATCCAGCAAAGAGGAGTCAGTATCCCACTCCTACGAAGGTTTGGCTCCATACTTGGGAGTATCGCCAGACCGTCAACTATTCGTCGAGTTCAACGTCGACGAGGCCCGAAAATGTGCACCCTACATGGGCAGTGTATGCCCTTTCCTAAAGCCTATCGATCGGAAAGGGAGGATGAAGAGCCTTTGCCAATCTGGCCGGATGTCAGAGGCCTTAAGAGCCCGTCTGCGGCCGGCTAAAGGGGCAGTCCAGTGTAGTAAGTCTGTGTAGCTGTAAGCTGTGTTAGTGCTGTTGTCGTGTAGTGCTGTCGTGTAAAGCTGTAACCTGTCTACGAATAAATAAATCCAGTTAAACTGTTACAATAGGAAAAAAAAAAAAAAAATAGGAAACAGTATTGTGTGTGTGTGAGACATGTGTGTGTGTAGTGTGTGCGGTCAATCGTGTGTGAACCAAATGTCCGTGTTTTCTGTGTGTGTGTGTTGTGTGTTTGAACGTATTATTCTTGGGTGATCTATAATTTATTGTTTTTTTCTCTCTCTCGTTGTTAAAAAGCGAGTGTGTGTGTGTGAACGTAAATGTGTGTGTGTGTGTGTGTGTGTACCTGGAAGCTGTAGATGATATGTGTGTGTGTGTGTGTGTGTGTGTGTGTGTGTGTGTGTGTGTGTGTGTGTGTATGTGTGTTGTGCTTTTTGTGTGTGTGTGTGTGTGTGTGTGTGTGTGTGTGTGTGTGTGTGTGTGTTGTGTGTGTGTGTGTGTGTGTGTGTGTGTGTGTGTGTGTGTGTGTGTGTGTGTGTGTGTGTGTGTGTGTGTGTGTGTGTGTGTGTGTGTGTGTGTGTGTGTGTGTGTGTGTGTGTGTAGAAACAGAACATCGATTCGCTTCATCTCTCACATGCGTGGGTTGGTCCAGGGAGGGGTATACCAGGGGGGTTTGTTGAAATTCAAAACGAATAAACGAGAGCAGCGCAGAGGAGGCGACATCATGATCGATCACAGTAGGCCCATCCGATCGACTCCGGATGAGACGGCCAAAAAGGCACGGAACTTTGAGCCCAAACGGGGAAAAAAATAGGCCCCATGTAAATTAAAGAAGAAAAATAGGCTTACTGCATCTACAAATTCAGTGAGGATTACACACAAACAAATGGTAAAGACAAACAAGTGAATTCGGCCGAAAGAGTACAATGGGGATTTTCGGTAACTTTCGTTTTGTATATTTGTTGTTGTATTGGCTTTCCTTTTTTTCACGTCTTTTTTTTATATGGTGAGGGGGGGTAAAGCATACGCTCTTTACAGAAACTGAAAAGGAAAATAAGGGGGGGGGGGTTTGGACTCTTGTGTGTTTGTTCTTGCTCGAAACGATAGGGTGGGGTCTTATAGGCTGCATCTGACTCACACACGGAGTATTTGTTATATCAACCCCGTTGTACAAACACAGATTTGTAGTGGCGAACTGTGCCGCCCCGTGCGGAACCATTAAAGAAGTATTGGGTCCGACTAATGGCCTGGGCGAGAGCCGCTGGTTTGCTTCGATGCACCCTCCTTCTTGATTCCTCACCATCTCCGGAAGGTTAGGTTATGCTGGGTTCAATTGGGGTACAGCCATCACCTGATTTTCTTTTTTTTGGCATTCAGTTTGTTTTTCTTTTTAAAGATCTTTTTCTTTTTTTCTCCCCAATCAATGTTGGATGTTGTCTCCCCTCTCTTGGTTTCCCTCCGTCATACACACGACCGGTACGGAATCGAGAAATTGGAGAGTTCTGTTACGTCCTCGCTGTTTTTCTAATAGACACCAAAGGACAAATAAACTCGCTACCCTTTTTATGTGTAGGCGGAAGGAAAGAGGGGGGTAGCAGTCCTCTATTTTTTATTGCCTCTCCGTTTGGAAAAATGATGGCCGTCTGTTGTTGTACATCACGAGAAAAAAAGAAGTAGTAGCAGAACAACGTCTATCGTCAGTTTGCAGAGATGGGTGGGGGGGGGGGATGGCTGTTGAGGAGAGACATGGAACCAGTAGGGCGCGGTCAATCGAGGAGAACCAAATGTCCGTTTTTCTCCAGACCCTTTGCCATTTGAACGTATTATTCTTGGGTGATCTATAATTTATTTTTTTTTTCTCTCTCTCGTTGTTAAAAAGCGAGAAGGGGAGAACGTAAATCCTTGCAAGTAGCACGTTACGACAAAATAAAAGATGAAAGAGCAATGACCTGCTGCGATGTTCAAGTCGTTGTAAAAAACACAAACGCACAAGTTGAATCGATAGTTCCATTTGGCCGGCAGCGGGAAACAAACTTTGTGTGTAGAAGACATGTTCATGTCAAGAGTCATGAAAATCTGTCTTGAAAAATAATAGCAGAAAGAAAGAAAGAAAGAAAGAAAAAAAAAGCCAATGATGTAATAAGTCGTTGACGTGGAGTCACGCATAACTCATTTGGCACATCAAGTGGGAGGAAAAAAACATAGTCACGAAATGGAGGCGTAGTATATATTCTTCTATTTGTACGTACGTTCCAGCCCATCTTTCCTACGGCTAACACACATGTGTTCCACAAAGTTTAGCGGTCGTATTCTTATTCTATTTTTTACTTTCTTTGTAAATCATGTAAATCAGTATTTCTACCCCCAGAACGGAGATTGATCTTTGCACACTTGTACATGGTCTTTCGTTTAGATTTTTTTCTTTTTCTAGGCCTCTTTTTCCTTTTGATTTTCTTTTTTTTTCTATGTGTCCGACTACATAGCTTGTGCCGCATCGTTTCCGAGCCGATGATCTTCCAAGAGATCGGGGGGAGGGCTACTGGCGCGCGAGTTCTTCCATCCTCGTAATCGATTCTAGGGGAATAGAAAAAAAAACTCGGCTCACTGACTTGCTTGTATCTATTGCTTTTCTCGATTTCTTCTTGCTATGTATACGCACAGGCCGCCAAAAAAAAAAAAAAGATGGGAGGGGGGGGACCATTTTCAATTTGATCTTGCAGGACGGGTGGTCCTTGTCATTGTCGTCTAGTCGTAGATTTTTCTTATTCTTCTCTATCTCTCCCTCCCCCCCCAAACCGTCTTCACTTTTGTTCAATTCGAATCGACTACATCATCTTGTCGAAGACATGCTCCGTCTTTGCGCTTGAATTCCTTTCGGCGTTTTTCTTTTCCACTCCATCGCCGTGTATGTACATCACCGTGTCCTACCCCCTCTCTTTCCCTGTTACTCGTATCAAAACGTGATGGTTGACTGCACCGAACGAAGCCTGCACGTTAGCCAATTATATGACGTAGGTTCGTTTTTCTTTCCTGGATTTCCTATGGATGGTTTTTATTGAATTTTTTGTTAGTTTTGAAAAAACCAACAGTTATGTTGGGGGCAAGCAGTTGTAGGTAAAGGGTAGCTCCCAAGTAACGCGAAATGCATTGCAAGAGGGTAGATTTTACCCTGGATACGTAACGAGAAAAGAAAAGGTGTTTATTTCATATCGATGTGCGCGATTTGCAGATGCGCGCACTAGGGTAACATAGAGAACATGCATATCGTAGGGAAACTCTGAAAAATATGCGCGAATTTTGAACGTTGTTTCTTTTAGTATCGAAGCCGGTCGGTCAATATCTATCGTGATGCTCGACTGCGTTATGCGGAGCTCGGGACGTTTCCTCGCTGCGCTGTTGACGTTGTTTTCTAACGTAATAATGAAACGTAAAAAGTTTGTTGACATGTGTGCGTTCTTTTGTGAGCGAGGTATATAGTGGCACTGATAGGTCTATGATTTATCGAATAGGCGTCTTGCGCTCCCTCTCTGCTAATGGAATCAACAATGCCTGGAACATATATTCCATTTGCTCTTGTTTTTTTCATCACCGTATATCACACATAGTTGAGCTGTGCACCCTAAGCCAGATGAGAAAGGTATACAGTTGATTCCTATTTTTAGAGGGACTATTGCAGTTTTCTTATATGAGAAAAAAAAAAGAAAAGTAAAAGGCCCGCTATATTATCTCGGTTGTCATTTCGTACAGTAGATTGGCTTCTCTCTTACGCTGTATGTAACCCGAAAAGCCGGTTAGGGAATCGTACGTAGCGTTCTAGAACGAAAAGGAGATTTTTTTGGGGGGGTTTGTTTGGTTGGAAACTCATCAACGACACTGTAGAGGTACCAAGAAGAGCAATAGCATTTTCTCATGGTTCACAATCTCCTCCTCCTCCCCTCCGCACACGCGTAAGAACACTTGGTTTGGGGAAATTGTATTCAAGTCGAAAGCGTTGGATGGTTGACGGAGTTTCATCTTTTCATGTTTAAAAAATAAAATAAAAAGGAGTTTCCAACTGCTCTTTGATGTCACGACAGGAGCTTCCTCTTCCGATTGTGACGCGTACCTATTGTGACTTGATCGTCAACACGTCGGGGTTGGGGAATAATAATACAAGAATGTGAGGGGATGTGAACAAAAAGGTGGTACCCCTTCCCTTTTTTTTTTTTTTTTTTTTTTGCTTCCTGATATTATTTGATATGTGTACGATGGAGCGCGAATTCACGCCGTTTAAATACGAGGGTCGGAAAAGGGGTGGGCTTAGAATGGCGAAAATTGGTGCGGATCAATTGGGAGGAAGAGTACACACGTGGATGTAGACATTTGAATGAGTCTGACATTTGTTAAAAAACGCTTGTCGAGACAATAGAGCTCCCTTTTTTCTTTGCCATCTTTTCGATTCCTTTGTTTGAATGTCTTCGTTTGTTATGGGTCTACACGCAGGTGCACTTCATACACACACATAGGAAAAAAAAAATATGAAACTCTTTTTTTCTATTTCCATTCATGTCTAGGACATTGAAAAGGGTTTTGGCCGAGGTGGGGGGGGGGGGGGTGCCTATTTTACTATGCGCCGTGTAAAGTGCAATATGACACTCGGGACTTGATCTTCTTTCCAAACCCAACCCCGTGTTAGATTACGTTTGCTCCATAGGTGTGCTCCGGGTGAGGCGCCCTCTTGTGTAAATAATACGTAACGTGCAAATAGTTGGGGGGGGGGGAGGGTGTTGTATGTGGTGGTAAAAAAGGGAACTGGCCGTGTGTGAATAAGACAAAAGATGTTTGGAACACGGCGTGTTTTTGCGTGGAAGAAAAGAATATTTGCACTTTGTTAATGTAAAATTGGGCCGTACCGCATTGCGAATGATTTTCGAAAATCTTCGCATTTCGTTGATTGTTCCTTTTTTTTTATGATTTGTTTCTCTTACGTAACTGAAATGATTGCATTTCGATCGAGTTGATTGTCCTTCTCGCCTGCTTTCCAACCATTGCCGTTGAAAGGTTTTCAGTACACTAGAAGTTGGGTCAGACATTAAAACAAAAAATGCGTAACGTTCTGCGGTGGAATTACGTTTGGAATAAAAAAAAAATGGAAACCAAAGATTTGTTTCTCCCAGTTCTGTTAGTACTGTAGAGGTCAGTTTCAGAATTTTTTTTTTATTGCAGATAGCAGCAAATAGCCCATTTGGTGAGAACGCGAAAAGTCCATTTGACAGTGTAAACGAATAGCACTCCATCTAAGACCGTACTCTTCGTATTAACGCATAGTAATCGGTAAATCTCGCTGACGTAGTTGGTGCTGTAAAGAACCGATGATAAAAATTTCACCATCACCTTGCTGTCATAAAAATACGTATCCATTTCATTCTATTAACAAACGATGAAACTATACCTGCATTACATGTATAATAACGAAGGTAACAACGTGAACACTCCTTCGCCTTGCTCCCCCACTGTCAAACCGAAACGATCTTGAATCTTCTTCAGAATCTTCAGCAAATGGTGTATAGATGTTTGCAGACTGCTTGTGTCAACAAACTCTGAATACGGCGACCTTGTCAGATTTTGAATAAAATAATAAACATTAGGCTTTGTGCGCTCCCGAATTCACGATACACGAAGCTAAACAAAATTTTCAAATAATAATCGACTAAAAAAGTCTCGTTTCGTAGCAGTAGCCAGTATGCCCTTTGAAATCTATTTAAAAAGTTGCACTTTCTCGACGAAATTCGACGAGGAGACAGACCCAACACGGAATTCATGAGCGGTGTTCGGCAAATCACTTGAAAAATGATTTTTAAAGTAAATCAAATCATTTTCCAAAAATCGCTGAAAATCAAATCAAAAATCAATCATTTTTCTAGAATTTTTTTTCAAATCAAATCAATATCAAATCAAAATCAAATCTTTTATTTACATAGAAGAAGTAGCGAATAAATAAGCAGAAACCCTTTTTTTTTAATTTGTAAATTTCCTAGTTTTTTGGCTATTTTCAGCAAAATCCTATACTCTAATAATTTGCCTCTCAGCCGGCTTCTTCTTGCGATTAACACCAATGAAGCAATGCTGAAGAGGCGTTCTTCAGGGGCACTGCAAGGCACAGCAGTTTTGTACTTAATAAAAATAGATTTAATTAATGGATGTCTGTCTAACATTGACAAACTAGTGTCTTTGTCAGACAAATATAGATCTATCTCATCTTTAGTCGTGGAGGTCTCATCATCAGCAAAGCTATAGGGATCGTTCTTTGTGGACGAAGAAGCAAAGAGGGCAACACGTTTAGAAAAACTATACTTTACTATAAACACTACGTTCTGTTATAATCCTGTCAAAAGGGAATAAGAATAATGGCTCATGGACCTGTACTTAAAGTAAACCTTAAGATTATTTGATTTTGATTTGGAATCGATTTGTGTTAACGATAAAATCATCATCAAAATCCCCATTTTAAAAATGATTTTTAAATCAAAATCAAAATCACAAAAAATCGATTTAAATCATGATTTAAATCATTTTTGATTTAAATCGTTGATGATTTGGCGACCACTGTTCATGAGCTAGCTCAAACGGGTGAGCTCAAACTGCATAGTTATTCGCTGTGTGTTTCTTATGGGACTACATTGTTGCCTTTTTAAAAATTACTTAGATATATTAGCAGACGAATTTAGTCATTTGTTTACTTTTTTAATCTGGTGGGGTTATAATTTGTATATCGTATTAGTTCCATTCGAAACGCCACGGAGGCAAGTTCTCTTTACGTGTCTCCGCCCGACATTTGCCAACCGTTCCTTTTTCTTGAACAGCCCACCTGACTATAATTCTATACCATAACCCCTAGCGTGTCTTGCGATACCCAACCCGCAGTCACACACAAAGATACTACTACTACTATCACCCACTATGTTTCGGAAATCGGGTTTCTAGCCCGTTTTTCTACATTCAAAGTGATATCGTTCCTCCTTCCTTGGCTAAATCTTATGTGCGAAAAAGTGGGGGAAAAGAAGACAAGATGGCAATGATAAACACTGATATGCACACCGACGATACTGGGAACGAGCACCTGTCCCGAAATAAAAGAGCACACCTCGGCGTCAGCAACAACATAGATAGAGAGGCCCAGGTGATATCTCCAGCCATCCTACCAGTAGGACTGGACAACATCGCTCACGACAATTATAGGACAAATAGCAGACAGCCGTATCGGGAGCAACGGTAATATCACCATCTACCCACACTCATCAGAGCAGCAAGGCCTCCTAGCAAACCTAAAGGAAGTGGGAGGGTTCCCAATTAAAAAGAAAATCTCCCTTGCCACCAACTTGGCCCAAGGGGTAATCACCAGAGTCCTCACTACAGAAAACGTAATGACAATTCAATTCCTGTTAAACAACCAAAGTGTATTGAAAGCTGAAAGATTCCGAAAGAGACAACCTGACGGGACATTTGTGGATACCTCGGCAGTGCTACTCACCTTCAACTCATATGAACTCCCCACTGAAGTGAAACTAGCAGGCAGAGTCTTGGTCCCAGAAAAACCTAAAATCAGACCGTACCAATGTACCAACTGCTGGGCCCTCGGACACAGGGAAAGAAACTGCAGCGCAAATCGAAGATGCAAAAGATGTGGCACAGAGCACCAACTACTGGCAGTGTGCACAAGGGAAAAAAATGCACCAATTGCGCAAACACCGACCATGAGGCAGACGACTCCAGATGCCCATCAATCGTTACGAGGATCAAAATCCTGGAAAAATCAAGAGAAAAAAATATTCCGTTTCATGTGGCTGCAAAAATAATAGAAAAAGGAGCTGAACTAAGCCCAAAAATCCCTCAAATCCTCCAAAACATCAGCGCAAAATACACCAGTAAAATGGCAAACATGGAAACAAGAATAAAAAAACAAGAAAATGAACTAACCATAATCAAAACCGACATAAAACAACTCCAAGAAATCCAAAAAGATGTCAAGAAGAATAGCAGCTCCCTAGAGGAAATAAAAAATATGCTGATCAATATGCAAAACCCACGCAAATACAACAACCAACCAAGGCACAGTCAAATTCAAGAGCAAAACTTACATTCGGACCAAATGGAACACATGGAAGAGCCCTTCCTCGACGAGGTAACGCGTGCCAGTTCGCCGTCAAATTCTCCAATTTCTAACCTCCAAACAGTACTAGGGAACAGCCTGGACATGCAAGACCCTCACCGCATCCCACAACCCGGTGAAAACTATCAGAGAGGAAGGTGGAAAGGACCTTCTCCTAAGCAAAAATGACTAGTGCCTGACAAACTGAGCCGTATCCAGTGGAACCCGAACGGGCTACACAACAGCAAAAAGGACATCCTTGCAAGAAAATTACACGAACTGAACCCAGATGTAGTCCCAATTAGCGAAACCCACCGGTCAATAAATACAAAATTTCCATTTAAAAACTACGAAGTGCTCAGTAACCCTAGATTAGACGAAAGAGGCGGCGTAGCAATTCTGTACAGAAAGAACCTGATATACAAAAAGATACACACTGTTGCAACTATTGCCCTCTCTCGTCGGTTGACTGTATTTTAAGTGCTGCCATCTTGTGTGAGCCTTTGTTTGCATGTCTTTCATTATTGTCACCCTTTCACCCCTAGAGGTCAGGTCGAACCTTAGTCGACTTCTGGCCTCTCTTTTACTTAGTCTGGGACTCGGGATTTGGCCCGACGTCCGACAGGACGTAAAGAGGGGGCTCTGCTGTTGGCTGGCCGCCCTCGTGTTAGTCCTTTAAAGAAGGAGCTCTGCAGGATTGCTGGCTTCCCTTCGCGATGTGTTTGTAAATAGTATATGTGTTGTAAGTATTGTGTTTATTTTGTAGGTCTGTGTTGAATGCCTTTGTTGTATTTCTGTGCTATAATGTATGTGTCTTCAACAATGTGTTTTGTTGGTATAAATGTGTCAAAACTGTAACAACACTCATAACTCGGAAAACCTAGAAGTCATAGGAGCATCATTCACTACCCGCCGCAACTCAGTAAAGTCCCAGCTCAACGTTTTCTCAGTCTACTGCCCAAAAGGCAACTGCAACAAGGGAGAATTGGAGACACTCTTCCACCGGCAAAAAGGCGAACAAATTATAAACGGCGGTGACTAAAACGCACACCATGAACTGTGGGATTCCTACAAGCCCAAAAATGTGGCAGGAAACACAATAGCTTCACTACTTTACACCTCCCCAAACATCCAGCTCATAACACCGAAGGACCTAGACACAAGACCCGTTCCCAAAAATAATGAAAAATCCACGATTGACTTTACCTTAACCACAATAGATGTTCAAGTAACCCGTCCACCTACAACTCTGGGATCATGGGGCAGCGACCACGAAGCAATCTTCTTCCAAACGGATACAAACCCAAGAATCAGACCGCAAAACTACAAAAGATGGACAGTTAGACCCAGACACATAGAAAAATGGAACGAAGAAATCCATAGGTCCCTACAGACCATAGAAGAAAAAATCCCAGCCACGAAGATCTATGGAAAGTTTTACGAAGCGGTCGAAAAAGCGTCTGACAAACACCTTCGGCCGCCCAGGGCAGCCCAAAGGGCGGAACCAAGGAAGCCATGGTGGAACCAAGAGTGCCAAAAAGCCCACAACCTAACCTTAAAGGCCTGGAGATTGTGGAAAACATACAAGCTCCCTGAGCTCAAAACCCATCTCAACAGAGCAGAAGCAATTCAAAGAAAGACATTCAGAATTAGCAAAAGAGAAAGCTGGAAGCAATTCACAAAACTCTCACCTCAAGAAATACAAAAAACGTCTGGCAGTTCATAGGCAGAATAAACGGGAAGAAAGTGGGCACCAGCTCCATAGACTCCATCGAACTTGAAAACAAAGCAATAACCACTGACCCTAAGAAGATCGCCAAAGCCATGGTGAACTACCCACACAGCACAACTGGCTCCTAGGTACCTCCTCAGAGCATCCTGCTATCCTCCCCAGTCTTTCCCATAACCGTCCTCGATTCCTCTTACAAGCTTCTTTTTGGTTACCTGGTAGCTGCCTGACAGGCTCCTCAGTCCCTCTTGCATCATCCTCAGGTAGTACCAATAAACTCCCAAGGTATTAGCATATAGAATAGAACCAATACAGAACCAATTATAGAACCAAGCATTTTAATGTAAATAAAATAAAAAAAGAATGTTAAAGGACAGTATATTATTTGAAATAGTTGATTCTAATTCAAAAGCTTGATCTTCCATTGAAATTGGCAATGAAATAAGACTGACTTAAAATATTTTAGGTCAGCCCTATTTTACCAAGGCATTAGCCCTATTTCTAATTAGAGATAGGAGTATTTTTCAAAAATTGTTCCAAATGGAACTCTGAGCCTCCAATCCGGTACGCAGAATATTGCGAAAAAAACGTCGGCTTATATGCATTTTCCTTTTTAAAACACCGATGGTGTTTACTAACTACTTAAATGGTTCACAAAACCTTTTTTTCCTATGCTATTTTAATTAAAATTACAGGAGAACATGAACTATATTGTATTTAATAGAGTTCATAACAAAATACTATTAGAGCAAAATCAGAACTATTTATTACTTATATTGCACTTTATAGTGGTCACAAAAAACTTTTCAAATTTCATAAATATTTTACTATTTCATACTAATATCGTTACGTAATTCTAAATTTCTAATTTTTAATTCTAATTTGAAATGGTAAACCCCAAAATTTACATTATCTAACAATTCTACTTGAGCCAAATGTTTTTGCGATACTTTAAAACTCGCGAGTCTTACTTTCATGGAGGGACCTCGCACTCCTGAGCATATCACCAACAATTTCTTGAATTGAAAATACTGGCATGTTTCTCCACAACTTTCCAGCGTCTTGTGGCCCTCCTCAGTACATCTCAACGGTATGTTTGATGCGCTGGGGAGGCTAAGAGCCTTTTAGGAGGTTCCCAGGAAGGGGATGTGCCGTGTGGGTACTTCACGGCAACTGACGACCGAGCAATGCTCGAACTGCAACGAAGAGAAGGAGACATGATTAAGGAAATCTCAAGAATTCTCGAAACAGAAGGTCTGCACCCACATGACAGACCTTTCACACCCCAAGAATTCGAAAGAGCAACAAATAACCTGAAAAACACAGCTCCAGGAAGAGACGGAGTGTCAAACCAAATGATTAGACTACTGCCTAGTGATAACAAAGCCTCACCTGCATGAACCGGCTATACGCTGAAGGGATAGTCCCTGAACAATGGAAAGAGGCAGTCGTTATTTGCATACTCAAGAAAGGGAAACCTAAACACCTACCATCATCGTACAGACCCATCTCCCTCACATCAGGTGTAGGAAAACTTATGGAAAAGATTATCAATGAACGAATCATATGGTTCCTGGAAAAGCAAAAATTCATCCCATGGTCACAATCCGGTTTCAGAAAATCCAGATGCACAGCAGACAACCTAATAAGATTGGAAACAGAAATTAAACAAGGCTTTTCGAACAACCAAAATACTTATGCGCTTTTCCTGGATATTTCAAAAGCGTATGACTCAACATGGATCACCGGACTCATTCACAAACTAACCACAGCCAAATTGCATGGCAACATCCTGAGATGGCTGATCAGCTTCCTGCAAAATAGATTGGTGTACGTAAAAATATATGATACCTTGTCAAGCCGAAAGAAGACTTGCCGCGATCGCGATCAAAAATTGATCGCCGATCCGATCTTCGATCAAAAAATGATCGCCGATCCGATCTTTTGGGAAAGATCGGAGATCGGATCGGCGATCCCAAAAAAATGATCGCGATCCGATCTTTTTGAGCAATCAAACTTTTCGCCATCTAGCTGTCGATTTTGCAGCCACATGGTACTCTTTCACTACTATTTTTGTGAATGCCAATTGAGGGAAGCTGTTTAGTGTTCACCCTCAATGGCCGTCAGTGACTGTCGCTGTGACAGCCAATGCTAAATTCGTTAAATAGTGTAAATTTTGAGCGCTAGATGTCGTACAAAAAGATCGGTAAAAATGATCGGCGATCCGATCTTTTGAGAAAAGATCGGATCGGAGATCGAGATCGGAAAATTGATCGGCGCGGCAAGTCTGGCCGAAAGCCTCTGGAACTGGGAGTACCCCAAGGTTCAGTACTCAGCCCAACTCTCTTCAACGTAATGATAGCCGATTTCCCACGCCTTGAAAGAAACACTAGCTTCTTTGCTGACGACATCAAAAGTCACTTCCAAACTGCCGACGTAAACAAAGCAAAAACAAGAATGCAACAATATTGCAACCGAGTAAGCAGCTGGACAAAAAAATGGGGATTCAAAATGTCGATCGACAAATCCATGCTCGTCGTCTTCTCCAGAAAACAGACGCCACAACAAGCTCCGAAACTATTCATAGAAGGCCAACAACTCCCGGTTGCCAACAAAGCAAAATTTCTAGAAGTAACCTTCGACAATAAGTTAAACTGGCAGTGCCATCTAGAGGAACTCGCAACCAAAATGCTGTCAAACGGAAACCTACTAAAAATTTTGGCCTCTAAGCCAAATGAAATTGAACCGCAATCCCTCATATCAGTCTACAAAGCTCTCGTGAGAAGCCTAGCCGACTACAGCGCATTCACCATAACCAGTGCATCCAAACAAAGAAGAAAAAAAATCGAAAGTGTGCAAAATAGCGCATTAAGAACGGTGCTTCGAGCACAGAAGACGACCCCTCTAGCGGCCCTCTACAAAGATTCAAGCGTGGAACCAATAATAAACAGGTGCAAGCGGATCCTTCAAGCCTACATAGCCAGGGTCTGGCGAGACACGGAATATCCTACGAGAGAAGTAATAAACTCTTGCTGGAAAGAAAGAAACCAATTCAAAACCTCATATAAACCATCCTGGCATATGTCAATGGCAGCCATCGAAAAAAACACACCCCAGTGGATGGAAAAACTTGCGCCAACCAACCTCTATTCGCCGGCTTCGTGGGAATTTGCCAAAATCAACCTCGGTCGTCTAAAGATTGACAAAAAAACCGCCACAAGCGCCCAACACCTAACGCGTATCCAGTTCTTGGAAAACCTCGGCAACCTACAACCAGGAGAGCTCGTAGCCTACACTGGCGGCTCCGTAGACCCGAAATCCGGAAACGCCACTTCCGCAGTCTACGTACCCGGAATCAATCTACAAAAGGGCTGGAGGCTAGAAAAGTACTCCTCCATCCTGTCGGCAGAACTAAATGCCATTAACAAAGCCCTCGACATCTGTTACGAGGCAACGGAAAGCGGAGAAACAATATATACGGACTCCTTCGGATCGGGCGATCCGATCAAACTGCAAAAGATCGGATCGGCGATCAAATTTTGCCGATCATTTTTACCGATCAATTTTGTGCGACATCTAACGCTTAAAATTCACACCGTCTAACGAATGTTGCATTGGCTGTCACAGCGGCAGTAACTGACGGCCATTGAGGGTGAACCCTAAACAGTTTCCTTCAATTCGCAAAAACAGTAGTGAAAAGAGCCATGCGACTGCAAAATTTACAGCTAGATGGCGAAAAGTTTGATCGCTAAAAATGATCGGATCGCGATCAATTTTTTGGGATCGCCGATCCGATCTCCGATCTTTCTCAAAATCGGATCGCCGATCATTTTTTGATCGAAGATCGGATCGGCGATCAATTTTTGATCGCGATCGCGGCAAGTCTGGCCTAAACTGGGGATGGAAAGTTAGGAACTAGGAAGAAGCACGGAAGAAACCCTAATACTCCACAGACTTCGCACTGGCAAAACCAAACTAAACTACAACCTCAGCAAATATGATCCACTCATAGACCCACTATGCCCGAACGGATGTCAAGAAATCGAAACAGTAGGACATGTCATCCTACATTGCCCGACTTACCGTAAAGAGCGCGCCGACCTAATCCTTTTCTGTCAAAGGGAAAACATCAACCTAACAATATCGAACATCCTTGGCCTAACTGAAGAAGTAGAAACAAAACATAAAGCCGTCCTCAGAAACATCATCCTCAACCAAATCAAAAAGAGCGAACTCACAAATCGCATCTAAAAGTCGAAGACACTCTGAACAAGAAAAACAAAACAAACTAAGTATCTAAAGCAAACAGCAACATACAAACTAGCAAAACAAAACAACAATAAACAACTCTAAAACAAAACGTGAAACAATAATCAACCGTGCGTAAGGGACTGCCAGGCAACCACGGGAAGCTGGTGCAGACGCACCAGCCGCACACAAAGCTACTACTACTACTACTTGTATATCGTATTTTAACTTATATAATTTCCATGAAATGGTGAAGAAAATGATTATGAAAAAAGAATCTCCAATGAAAATTGACGAAACGGTAAGTTACAATAATGATGTAATGAAACTATTGACAGTTGAAGTATTGAATATTTTTCACAGGGATGAATTCATTGGGTTGCTTTTCCAAATCTTTCAGCAAACCAGTTAAAAGAACTGCTCGGAAAACTGCAGTAAACAAAATGGCTGCAAATATTTATTATTACTTATTACTTACGTATTATTTAATAATGCCTGCTTTTCTCATCTTTTGAATCGGAAAGACATTCCAGTAGCGGTATGTTTTGAATGTTCAATTATTGCAGCCATCGATTTCCAACAACATTTCAATCAACCTCTCCCATGTAAACATTTGATTGGCGGTGAAATAGGACTGAAACGAAATAGGACTGGAGAAATAGGACTGAAAATTTCCAGTCCTATTTCTACCGGAGACATAGGACTGGGAGAAATAGGACTGACTTTTAAAAACTTTTAGGACAGTCCTATTTCTCCTCGGCATCAGTCCTATTTCTCCTTAGAAATAGTTCTATTTCATTTACCTTGTTCCAAGGTAAATGAAGGTCCAGCCGGCTTATATCCATTTCCCTTTTTCAAAAACCGATGGCGTTTACTCATTATTTAAATGGTTCACAAATGTTTTATCTCTTATCCTATTTTTTTTTTTAATTGCTGGGGAACATGAATTATTTTGAATCTAATAGGGTTCATTTAATAAAATATTATTAGAGCAAAATCAGAATATGTAAGAGCTGTATATAACGAAAGATGTATGAAATAGTAAAACATTAGTTCAATTGGAAAAGTTGGTTATGACAACATAATGTGCGATATAAGTAATAAATATTTCTGTAGTATGTCTAATAGTAGTTTGTTAAATGAACTCTATTAAATACAATATAGTTCATGGTCTCCTGTAATTTAAATTAAAATAGGATAAGAAAAAAAAGTTTTGTGAACCATTTATCTAATGAGTTAACACCATCGGTTTTTTAAAAAGGGAAATGGATATAAGCCACCACTCTTACGTAATACATTGCCTAACGGATTGGAGGCTCATCGTTCTCCTTGGAACAAGGTAAATGAAATAGGACTATTTCTAAGGAGAAATAGGACTGATGCCGAGGAGAAATAGGACTGTCCTAAAAGTTATTAAAAGTCAGTCCTATTTCTCCCAGTCCTATTTCTCCAGTCCTATTTCGTTTCAGTCCTATTTCACCGGCTACCAAACATTTTTTAAATTTTTTTCATATCGCACAATTATCTTTTAGTCTCATTACAGAACATCTAGAAAGTGCCGTAGAGAGCTTGGTACTTCGAGAGAAGATCCAAGTTTTTCTAACAAGGAGCTTAGAGCTGCTATAAAAATATTGGAAACCTGGAAAAAGAGAGAAAGATGCATCTGAAGCTAAAAGAGGATCTTAATGATGTCTGGTTGGAAGAGGAAAGGACTATTCAGTTCCAACATGAAAACAGTTCTTTTCCATGAATTTATTGACAAACCAAGTGAAAAAAGGATTAATTGAGGTATGAAATTATTCAAATTGTTTTGAAATATTTAATATAAACTATATTTTTTTTCAGAAATACACGTTTCTGTCATTTTGGCCCCTTTCTTGATCAAACTATCTGCAGACTGAAAATATTGCCTTATGCCAGGGTCGTTGCAATGCATCATTATTATAAAGAATGGTACATTCAGTAAATTTTTACATAAATGTTGCATTACTATTCTCATTTTTTTCCACAGGAAAGGAGGTTTTTACTTGTACGAATCACAGCTCAAATGCCAAATATGTGACATTACTCATATGACGGCTGTGAAAGACTATGTTGCATCAGGCTGTTTTCCGTGAATGTCTAATTGGTCAAACTTTTTTGTGTCCGCTCACTTAGCTGAGTTTCGGTTCAACTTTAAGTATCTAACACCTGGCACCACACATCCCAGCTCTCAAAGCAGGAAGGGTAAGCAAAATTTTGAATTAACATTAATTGCCAATAAAATATCCACTTTTCCTGAATAGTTTGGAACGATAAGTACCCCGCTATTTAATAAGCCCGTAAAAGCATATGGTTACAGGAATCATCTTACCTAATTGATACTAAACTGAGGCGTACAGAAAAGGTACAGATGCTGCACCCCATTCTAGCTATGCTGTCGTCTGTATAGAAATGACAGGCTTACCAAAAGAAAACTCAATAACGAGTAAGTCCAATCCTCTTTTATTTTTAACACTACTGACGTACAGATGCACCTTTTCGCACCGTCTAATTTGATGAATTTCGTTTAGACGGTTCCAGCGATCGTGGTTTTTGGCGCCATTATTTAGCAA
Source organism: Daphnia carinata (assembly GCF_022539665.2). NCBI lineage: Eukaryota > Metazoa > Arthropoda > Branchiopoda > Diplostraca > Daphniidae > Daphnia > Daphnia carinata. The sequence continues at coordinate 1,069,005 of NC_081340.1, read as the reverse complement.
GATGATGAATTTAGTGGCATAAACAGCATAATCAACTCAGTTAAGCCACAGGTATTTCTACGTTCCTATTTTATATACCTAATCGTAAAACTTTCTGTATATAGAGCAAAAAAACTATAGGAGGCAAACAGCGCTGCAAAAGGTTGGATGTGACAAGAAATGTTACAACTTTGAGTGGTTATGGAATCACTCAATGTTCGGTGGAGAGCGAAACATTTCTACGTACTTTCACATCCCATTTTAAAACATTTGCCAAGAAGAAGGGAAATAAATCAAATTACATTGAGGCTTCAAGTTGCCAGGAAAATGAAATTCGCACCGGTATAATCAGCAATTTAATTTTCGTTCTAAATTCTTCGTTAACGATGTTGTTTGTCAATACTAACTCTTTTGGAATCAAATAATCATGCCTTATTGCAGAAATGAAGTCCTTTTTTTCTCTGCTGCATGGCTAGTGCCATAGCTGGCCATGCGACTAAGTCAAGTAAACAGAAAAATTTATAGGCGTTAAATAGTTTGGTAATAATAATTCAATGTTGTTTTATTCCTATTTTGCTTACTTCTGTATGGATGCTTACCTTTTGCCAATGGAGGGACGGTGCAGCAGGGATAGGGGAGACTGGGGTGATTTGGGACACCTTTTGTTTTTGTTCCATAACTCCTTCACAAATTGCTTGATTTTATTTTTGACTGGATTTATATTTTTGTTGTACCTTTCTTTACCTCCGTGTTTTTTTCCCGATTTTTATAATAAATAATTTACGTTTTACAGATTTTTAAAGTTTTGAAAAATTTGAGGGAGGAGCCTATGGTGTTGGGTGAATTGGGACACCAGGGTGGGTGATGTGGGACACCCTAAGTTTATACTCATAAAATACATTTAAAAAATTGTAATAAATCAGTAGGATACTACTAAATATACTCTTTTTTTTAAAAAAGTAAGTTAGTTAGAAATGTAACTTTTTTACTAATTAATGCAACGCTGTTTTTGTAGCTCCGCCTTTAACTCCACCCACTACTGTTCAATTTCAGGCACATTTGCTGTCCCAACTAGCCCCAAAAAAAGTCTTTTGGTAAAAATACAATTTCCCCTCAAAATAATAGTCCTAAAATAAAATTTTTTTTTGCAAACGATAGAGAAATGAATAGACTACCTGTTTGTATGTATAAAATATTAACTACTTGTAGTATTGTGAAGAAAAACACTAAATGGCGGCGAAAAATTTAAGGAAAAAAATACCGTTTTTTAAATTTTCTACATAACTTTCGTATTTTTTCACATATTCGTTTAAAACTTTTACCCTAAATAGGAAACACAAATACTAATAACATATATTTTTTTTGAAATTTTAAATCAATTACTTCTATTTTTCCTCTAGCTGTCCCACTTCACCCACTGTCCCGGCTCACCCCAGTCTCCCCTACTGGGAGAAAAACTTAAGTTTCTTCTACATTATAAAGACATTATCCGTTATATTTACTGTAATGAGAAAAACACTTTCAATAGAAGGATTTCAAAAGCATGCAATTATCATACAAAAAAAATTGCTGTGTCCATAGTTTTCAATGGGTTTAATCATGCTAAAAATATATAATAAGGGTATGGAAGCCGAACATACCAGCAGGACCTAATGATAAACCTATTGCGATTTTTGTGATTCTTTAACAAGATTATAAGGTGCCTCATAAATCTTCATACATTTGAATTTCCCGCCATTAAAAAATGGCCGCCAGCTACCAGCAGCTGATTAGCTGTTTATTATTATGAGTTTTTTTCCAATAAATACGCCGAATATAATTGAAAATAATGCATCACTAGATGCACTGGTTCACGAGGTTTCTAAAAACCATAATTTTATGATGAAATTTTAAAGATAAACACCCAAACGATGAAGCCAAAGTTTCGTTGTTTTTTACTTATTCCCCTTCCCCCAAATTTAGGCAAAAATTTAAAAAATTTATTGTTAATTCATTTTTAACCAAAATATGAAAAATCTTACAGAAGTTGATAGCTCTTTAACAGATCTATTTATATCTTTAACATTTGAATAACAAAAATACTAAATAAAAAACTTCGATAACAAGTACTAGTTTTTCGATTTCCCACACGAGTACTGCGCTGAACCGAAAAACAAAAAAAGTAGAAACTCTTGTTTAAAATTTTTTTTTTACATTTTTCAATTTAAAATTTTACAGAAATGAATAGATATTATAAAGAGGAACCTTGTTCCACAAACCTTTTTTCGATTTGACCAACAGAAAAATCACAATTAATTTATATTATTTTACACTAAATATTGGGGGAAGGGGAATGAGTAAAAAAGAACGAAACTTTGGCTTCGGGTTTAAATTTTGGCGGTATTTAAATTATCAAATACTAAAATAACAACATACTGTTTATTGGAAATACGAAAATAAAGAGCAGTTTCTAACCCACGCATAAGAACAAATATTTTTAAAAAGGCGCGTATGCCATGATTCGTTAAATTTGTTACCATGGAAACGAGACTTCCCATCCCAAAGTCTGTCTTCCGTAGCCTAGTGCAAATACATTTTGTAGTAGATTTGTAAAAATTTTTGGCTTTGCCTAACGGCAATTTGTCTCACCTCTTAACGATTCAAGACACTAGCTAATTCATGTCTCGTTTCTATGGTAACGTCTACTGCATTTTTTTCCGCATTTTCCCATATTCTGACATAACCCCCCTAAACTAGTAAATAACTTAGCTATACGTTGATAGGGGGCATTTTTTTTAAGGGGGGTAGTCGGATTTTTTTTGGAACATACTGTACAAAGCACTGTGCTTTTTTGTCCGCCTAAAATGTTTATGCGGTACGCCGTACCCCCATATAATACGCGGACTAATATCTTCCGTTCTGTCATACAAATTGGTCAGAGTAAAATGCGAACGTGGACTGGATAAACTGCGTTCCATTCCACTTATTCCTGACATTACGTTCTAACCTTATTTACCAAAAATGAATTACACCATTTTAGTTTGCTTTCGTATCGTTTCAATTTTTCTAAGAAAAATTGTATACAATATTATTTCAAAGAAAATATGTAACAGTTTTGTATTTCTGAATTTACGATTCAAGTTTTTCTGCGTGTTTTTGAATCGGCGGATCGGCAGAAACAGCACAATACCAAAGAAAAGGAATTCTTTACATGATTCCAACTCTTATAAGCTATAATGCTTCTTGCGTATCTTATTGGTCATCCTCCCATTCTTCTTCTTCCTCTTCTTGTAGCTCACTTTCTTCGCCCTTCTTTGAAGCTTTAACGCTATTGCGTTTAGGTACTGTCACAACCAATCTGCTCCTACCTATGTTTCCTTTATGGGCCTCTTTACCTTTGCCTTTGTTTTTCTTCAAAGCTTCTTTGGCCTTCTTTTTCGCCTCTTCTTTTTCTCGGATGGCCTCGAATTTCTTCGGATCTAATCCCAACTGACCGTTTGAAAAGTCAACAAGTCTTATTTTGCCTTTGTCAACCGGATGGTACTCAATGATCCCATTTGTTTCCAAGATCTCCAAGTAATACGGCCAAACAGAGTTTTTTACTCTAATGTACGTACTTCGTCGGCGACGTTTAAGGGGTTTCATTAGATGCTGAAAGAAGACAACATAAAGTTAATTATTATATGATTGCCACAACAATTGACTGATTGCAAAATGGACTTGCCAGCAGAAGATCACTCAGTGCAGTATACCCAGGAATTTGAGGAGCTCCAAAATATTTTCCCAATAAGTTGTTCTATCAAACAGAATGCACAGAACATATTACCCTAGTTTAATGTTATTGTTTTAATATACCATAGTTGCTGTCAAGTCTGCAGTGATTTTTTCAAGGTCATGTGCTTTAGCTTCCAATGCTCGTAGTTCAGCTAATTCCAATTCCTCAAGAGATTTCATTTTTTCCAAAAAAGCCTTTATAATCATTTTAAGTTCACTCAAAATTAAATTCTTCCTAGAAGTAATACAGGAAAATAAATTATATACATAAACAAACATTAATTTCAAGATACTACACTACCTTTCACCTTCCTTTCTAATTGAAGCCTGTCGTAGCTTTTCTTCCAACAAAAGCTGTTCCATTTCTGCTTTAGCTCGTGATTGTGATGCACGTGCCAAGGTTAATAGAAGTGGCTTGCTGTTTAGGATTTCTTTAGACCAAGTGAACAACATGAATAGGGTAAGACATTATGCTATTCTGTTTTGAAACATACCATTTGGATGGCAATCTGTGGGTCTCGCTCCTCCTTGCAGAAACGCTAGGTCGCGTTTTCCGGCCTCCAATGCAGCAACCTTATCCGCAATTCGTATTTGTTTCAGCGTGGCAGCAGGACGAGGGATTTCTGTCTGATTAATCTCTTCATTTAACTCATTCAAGTAAACCTCGTTTTCGGCAATAATCTTTTCGAGAGCGAAACAAGCTTCCCGAAGGCGGGTTTTTTCACCCTCCATTTGGTAGCATAGACCGATATCCACTATACTTCACTTTTGTCAACAGACTTTCAGCCTGGATCTGTTGTCAAATTCCGTGAAAGCGTCTGAAACAATTCCCGCTAAAAAGTGGTGGCAATTGATGCAATGCTTACAATCTAGATGAATGGGTATCCTGAAGACGTTGCCAGATGAAGGCCCAAAAACACAGAGCTCTGGCTCTTTTTCCATGTTAATTTTCCCTCCTGTTTTTGGACTTTGGAAGGCGGGCAGGCAGAGTTTTTAAACTTCGCAACTCAGCATCCTGTGTAACTCTGTGGCGGTTTCGCGGTTTTTTCTCCGTAGTCTGTTGTCTGTGTTAAAAATTCTGTAGGTTAAATTCCCCAAGCCGGACGAACGCTGGGTTGGTTAAAATTGGACAAGGGTGGCTTACGGACTGTTGTTTTCATTCCATAATATTGAAACAGAAATGGCATTGAATGTAAAAGTGAATCTTCCTGATCAAAGCTGTAATGCAAATTCTGTAATACACTCTATGCCCTGTAAGATACATCACGACGGGGAAGCAAACATTACAGGATTTTTTTCCCCGTACGTTGAAAACAAGGACACAGATTTTATTGACAAAGCTGATACAGGTATTTGGTAGTAACTATTCTTGTTTAGTAATTTTATCCTTGTTTTCAGTCTTAGAAGCTTCATTCCGTGGATATCCTTTGCAAGGCAAGAAAATCAAAATACCTAACAGTTTTAAGGGAATTGTTGTTAATGAAATGAAGAAGCCTTTAACTGACATGGAACCAAGAAATCTCAATATCAAAAAGACTTTCTGCGAAATAACCTATTGGAACTGGGATTGCTTTCCAAACAAAAATGATTCAATTCACCAGTCTGTGGATTGGCTGCTATTATCAAAAATGGTAAATAATTCACTTACAAAATAATTTATAATTATCTTTGAATTATGTTATTATGTATTCATGTAATGTGATACTGTACTTACAGATCCATGAAACAGCTTAGTTCTGACTTCCAGCACAAGCTATCTACCCAGCTTTATTGTAATTTTTGATATTTTCTGTACATGCCTTATTGTGAGTGACACACGAGTATCCCTTTTCAAAGATTGGTTAATGAAATCATTATTCTGCGTGTTGAGCATGGAATTGTCTATAAAATCTTCATCCTTTTCATCAATTCCATGTAAATAGTTCTCATATATGTCTCCTTGTTGAATTAGTAGGCTACGTGGCTCAAGGAACAAAGAGAATGCAATCTTTTCTCTTTCTTCAGATTTGTAGAAGTTAAGGACTGTGTGGGAACCAAGATTAATAGTGGCTATTGTGGATGAGTATAATGGTCCATCTAAGTGAGGCTTCACAAACAATAAATAATAGGAAGTTTTCCAATATTTCTACAATTACCATTATTCCTTCGTTTGGCTTATATTCATTAATTAAGACATGGTTTGGAAAATTGGAGAAAGCTTGAAATCCTGAAACTTTTTCAATCCATATCTGCAACCACTAAATAAATAGATACCTAGTAACTCACAAGACCACTAGAATGTATGCATTAAAATTTTCAGAACGTCTGATATTCTAAGTTGAAAAGAAGGCAACACCTGTGGAATAGCCTCTGGGATCATGCCATTATGATGAGGTACTCCTCCCCAATTCTGTAGCCTAAATGAATAATAAGGCAGAACTATTTAAAATTTGATTTCTGTTTTGTTACACGACTATGATTCATCCCATACCGTCTTCTTGACAACTGTGTCCATTTGGTTTGAGGAACATTGTACACACTCTTTAAAAGCAAATTTTCTTCTTCTGCTGTAAGAAAATTCTGGATGTAGTAGACATGGTCTGGGCACTGCAATACGAATAATATTTACATTTAACTGGTTTTACGAAATATGTTTCGTACACCAGCAGAAATTACATTTTCAACACGGAATTTCTCCAACATAGTTTTATTTGAGTATTGTGTGACTTGTAGGAAAACTAGTTGCTTGTTCTCGTTGAGTTCGTAATTTCAAAGATTTCACTATGGTAAATCAAATCTTTATTCTTGAAAACAGGGTTTTACCACAAACTACGAAGTAAAGAGCGCGATGGCCAGAGTAAAGTGCGGACTAGATAAACTGCGGACTTTTAGATGTTGACTGGCACAGAACTGTTTGGCAATTTTTCGAAGACTTCTGGGGAAAATGCGGACCGTTTCGTACGTCTACCGTTTGAAACTGCGGACCTGGCAGCGCAAACAGCGGACTGATATTTTGTGAACTTGCATTACAATACCCACTATCTACCCGGACCTCATATATAATACATATTTATTGTGAAATATAATATTTAACTTTGTTTTTCGTTCAACTAGAATTTTTCCAATTACCATAGTGACTAATTTCATGTCTTCAGAATTCAGCTCTATCTGATCTACGCATAAAGCACAATGCATAATATGCTTATGTGGTATGATGTACCCCCGTATAATACGAGGCCTGCGAAGTACTGTCAAAAATTTTGTACCAGCCCGCGTCCGCATTTTACTCTGATCCAAAGTTGTCTTTACAAAAGTGGGTTGATGCACTAATGTTCTGGGCTAGTTCGCACCTGCAGGTCCGCAGTTTACCCGTTTCGCATCCGCATTATACTCTGGCCCAATCGTACGATATTGTCGATACAGCGAGCAAATTCTGAGTTGACGAAACACTTCTCAATTTTTGATATAAATGGTTTTAAATCCTTTAATGGTTTGTGTGTAATGCATCGCATTCAAGGAAGGAGATCTGTTGAAAGTGCAACATATAGTAGGGATATTGACGTTAATAAGCAAGGTACAGTTGTATGAGATTGTAACAAAAGACTTATCGCTTAACGCTATTAAATTGTTATTCTTATTCCATAACGTTAAAAATACTATTGCTCGAAAGGAAATGTCTCGCCTACTTGTTATCCTGTACAAGAGTTTATTAAAAGTGCTTCATTTCTTATTTTTATTTTATCAAAGATTCAGAGCATGAAGCCAATTGGAAACAATCAGTTTCTCAAGAAGGTCTGTTACCAAAACTAAGCTCAGAACTTAAAACATTAATGGAAGAGCCAGACAGTGCCAAAACACTGGAAAGTGTTGACTGTACTCAGAAAAATGAGAAAAGTGAATGCAAATATGCAAGCAGTCTATCAATTGTTTTGCAACAAGTGTGTGAACAATCAGGGAAAAAGAAAACTCCTATGTGTCTAGTCAATGAGTTGGCCCGTCATCACAAGGTAAAATTCCATAAGTTACCAGAATTTCATTTGAACCTTTTTTCTTTTGCCATTCTAGATACATCCCCAATACCGCCTGACAGAAGAATCAGGACCCCCACACCAAAAAATTTTTGTTGTAAATCTCAAATTGGGTAAGTGTTAAAAGAGAAACTATATAACATGTATCCCCATTTTTAATGCTGAGTTGTATAGGTGATGAACAGTATACTGCATCTGGGCAAAGTATTAAAAAAGCTCAACATGCTGCTGCAGAATTCGCACTTCAAAAAACCAAATTCATCCTTCCTGAACCAAAAAGCAAAGTGAAGCACCCCGTAAGCTCTAAGAGTGACAAACCTGTTACCCCAACAGTGGAACTAAATGCCCTTGCAATGAAATTGAATTTTCCACCTGTATATACAAATTTGGCACCACTTTCAATTAAAGCAATGATGCCTGAAGAACTACCTCTCTGTAAAGGGGATCATCTCCTAAATCAAGTCGACCAAAAAGGGAAGTTTCCGAGTACGAACTTTCAACGTCCTTTCACGTACACGCCTCAAAGGTTTCCTTCCAACTCGAACCAGGTATAGCATCACTCTGAACTAAACTACATCTAGATGTGATTATCCCGAAATTGTATCGAAGAGATATTACTTTAACCGTCATCAACCAACACCACTGAGACATCGAGTTACTTTGGCAGTTGGTCAAGTTTTCGTGACCGGCGAAGGGCCATCACCGCAATCAGCACGACATCACGCTGCACAACAGGCGCTAGAACAGTTGCGAAACGAGATACCGATTAATAAAGCGCAACCGGATGGTAAGTTATTTTTTTTTTTTTTACTTCTATTGTTATTCGGAATTGCAATGGCGTTTCTTCCACAGAGAGCCCATTGATCAGTGAAGCAGATACGGACACGGATTTGAAATCTCCCGTCTCCCTAGCTCATGAATTGGCACTAAAACTGAATCAAACGGTGGAATTTACAGTAGTAAGTTGGTTCGCTTCGTCGTGTGCAAAGCGTATGGTATTTGTGCTGGTGAAAATGTTGGTTTTCTTGTTTAGTTAAATGAGAGTGGGCCACCCCATATGAGAAATTTCGTGGTGCAGTGCAAACTGGGAGAAGTTACAACACAAGGAGAAGGTAACTGTAAAAAGGTAAGCCATCTTGTTGTTGAATGCTTGACCGTTACATATCTACGATTTGATTTCTCGTAGATAGCAAAGAGAAAAGCGGCAGAATTAATGTTAGATGCATTGAAAAAAGTACACCCAAATGGTATCTTGCGCCCCTCTGAGGGAAACAACATTAGCCAACCACGCGCCCGCGTTAAAAGTAAATCGGGCCTCGCAAGGAAAAAACCTCGAAATTTGGTCAAGGTGCCTCTATCTGCTATCATTTAATTCCTTTTCTTTTAGCGTAATGGCTCTATGTTGCGTAATTGACAGGATGTCACATCTGCATCAAATGGAAGTCTTGGCACAAAACCTCAAGATCCAATTTCACAACTGGTGCAGTTACAACAGGCACGGAGGGAAAAGGAGCCAGTGTTTACTGTTTTGTCAGAACGTGGTGTTCCACGTCAATCCCCCGAGTTTGTTGTGGAAGTTACCGTAGGTTCTATCACTGCAACAGGTGTTGGAACCAAAAAGAAAGAAGCGAAACGAGCTGCAGCTCTTAAGGCTTTGGATGCTCTCGGCGATACTAAAAAATTATCGTTGGTCGAAGATGAAGTAGCTGTCGAACCCCTTTCCGCCGTATCAAACGCATCAGTTTCTACTGCCAATTGCGCTGGTCGTCAAATGGTTCCTGGCCTTCTTTTAATAGGAACTACTCCCGGCAAAAAAATGGATCTTTGCCGGAATACTAATACACCGGCTCTTGCAGGAATCCAAGAATCTTCGCAACCTGTTATTCCGCCTAAGGTATTTCTATTCATTTTCTTGTTTTGATGAAATAACTCAATTGTGAAAAATCTATTCAAGAATTCTGGAGGATTGCGTCCGGAGATTCGTCTTCGCTATTTGGCGCAAGTTCTTGAATACGAACTTGAATTTTCAGATTTCCCGAAGGTATAGAATTTCATCGTTGATCATTTAATCTTTGATTGCTCAAATCCGTAATTCTTTAGGGTAAAAAAGGAGATTTTGTTAGTCTCGTAACGTTAAATACAAACCCGCCCCAAGTGTCCCACGGGCTTGGTGCCACTTTGGAAGAAGCTCATGATAACGTATTGATACCTTGGACAAGTTAATAATATAACTTTAATGAACGTTAATGAAATATCGGAAACTTTCTTATGTAGGCTGCTTCCAATATGTTGAAATTAATTGCCGAAGGGGCTCTTGATGACATGGCGGGCCCAAACAAAGAAAACGCAGATCAACGAAGTTCGGAGAATCAATAATTTAAAATTGCCCGGAACCCTCACAACATGCAAACGTGCATGTTTTCTACGAATGGTCGTAAAGCGGCGGACTAAGTATTATCCCTTTTCGTTTTTTTGTTTTGTTTTGTTTTTTTCCTCCTTTTGCTTTTTCTCTTCCTTAAGCCTTGTGCCAGATGGAAAGCGAAAATCTCTTTTTGTTGTATATCCTTTTTGGCTTCTCCATTGTAGTGATTATTTATCTTTTTTTTTTTCCATTACTCACCAGCGTACAGAATGTCCGTTTACATGACTTTCTGTGAAAAGAATAATATTTAAATTGATTATCCGAGAAATTAATCAAGAATCAAGTCAGTTTGGAATTATGCCACTTCATTTATGTAATAAAAAATGTAATTACAGTTGTGCATTCTGAATAGATGTAATGAATATTAGTATCCTATTTGAATAGGTGTAATGAATATCAGTAACATGATTTATAAGAATTTTCGTGAAAGGTACTAGCAAAATGCTACTAGTCATTACGGGTTGATACTCTCAAGTGCAAAAATATCCTATGATACTCTAGGTACAGAAATTCAATTTCCGCATGATACAGTAGTATGCATTCGGCAAAATACACGCATAGGCCTACAGCTCACGGGAGTAGGGTTTATACATGGATGGAATTACTCTAGTGGTAATTGGTACATGGTTGCAAAATAGCTACTTTATGCTTTATACCCCTAAATTATACTTATACTATGACTAGCATTTTCTTTCGAAATTAAAACACAACGGATATTTTCTAACAAACGAATTAGTTGATGGGAAATAAACAAGTTTCTTGGAATCGACGTTTAATTTTGAGGTACTGTGTAATTTGCAAAAAATTCCAAGAGGTGTAATTTTTTTTAGCAGATTTTGAGACAAAAATGAGGGGATCGGCAAGGGAATTCCCTTCGCTTTTTTTCGACTTCTTTGCGGTTTCTTCCCAAAAACTCAATAGAAATAACAAACTATGCATTACTTGCAAAGAATTTTAACGGAAATCAGGAAAATTTACTTTATTTTCACGTGGAATGTGAAGTTTTTCAAGTATCCATAATTATCGCAATCGAATAATTATGGCGATCGAATGCGAACCCTGCTATATACGGAGTCAAACCAGCCAGGCCTTATCGGGAGCTTTGCGAACGGTGTAAGTAGCAAGTACAGTGGTAATTAGTAGAATGGAAGATTATTAAAAGATAAATTTAATTGTATTTCCTACACCTATGATACATAAAGGTATACTTTACGCACCTGTGTTGTCACACAAGCAGCTACTGCCATCTACCAGAAGATGGTATAAGCTCTCTTGCTTCTGGTGTTGTTCATTTGTTTCGTCTAACCGCCAATCAGAAACTTTGAATCCGCCATCTTTTCTCGACACTTTTCCTCGCCGCGTGTGGGTCGTTGTGCGACGGGTTAAAAACTTATTTTCATACATCACTATCTGGTTCTCATTATTGATTGACACTTTACGAAACAGTCATGTGGGAAGATAATTTAGGTAAAGTTAAGGCAAGACGGAGCAAAAATTCTAAGCCATACGAAAGACCAAAGGTAGGACATGTTCAATTGTACGTGTTTTCTTACCCTCAACGTATCCGGCTTTTTCTCAAACAGTCAATTTTGAGACGAGTGACAGATTCAGTTACTGGATTATTACCTCAACCTTCATGGTTGGTCAATTGGTTGCAATCAACATCACCTAAGAAAGAAGATGGTGAAAATGAAGAAGCTGAGGTGGAACAACCTGTACCGTCAACCAGCTCAGCAAGCAATGGAAGTAGTTCCTACCAAGAAGGAGTGGAAAGAGAATCCTTCATATTTCGCCGACCCCCAGGAACATCTAGAGAACAAAACAGAGGTGAATTTACTGCTAATGAATTGTTTTTAACAGTAAAGCATTTTTGTGGTTTTCCCATACAGGACGAGCCGTTCCAGATGTTCCTGCCTTGAATTTGTTTCCAGAGCCAGTAGTTGTTGAATCAACCTCTAGGGAACAATTGGTTCAGACAAATGGTTTGCTCAAAATTTTGTGTTGATTTTACTGTCATCTTTAAACTTGTGTATTCATTCTTACAGGTGATGATGACTCTAACTCGGAGTCAACTAGTGGGTGTTCCTCCTTATTACCCCATCCTGAACACAAAAGGGAAAACAGAAATGTTGAACTTCCAAGTTCAAATGTTGGTGAACCTCTCAGTATAAATCAGTCTTCGTTACAAATCATTGGAAGCTCGTTGAGCAAGTCCTTAGCTGTTGACCTCAAAAGCAGTCGTGGGCGTAAAACCCTTAGCCTTCACACATTTGGTCAAGAATCAAATTTGCCTGCCAATGCTGCAGAAGAATCAAGATTCCCAAAGGTTATAGGTGAGTATAAGGATGACGGTTGGTTTGTTCTTTTCCTGTTTCAATCACATGAAAATTGTTTTGAACTTGTAGATGAAACTGCTGGCTCATTTTTTGACAAAGAAGATACGTCACTTAATCGCTCTGCAAACAAACGAGATATTTCTCTTCCTCAGTTATCGTCTTTTGGTAGCAAAAGGCCACGTTTCAATGTAACTTCCTTCGGTCCAACTGCTGCCGTAAGTGTTTGTTTCTTCGATAAAACACTCGCAGTTAACAATTTGTGATTTCTGTAGGAAGCGAGACGATCGTTGTTGAACGACAGTGTTGCAGATTCGCCTTTTTATGCTGGTAGAACGACTTATGGTGGAGCTTCAGCTTATCGCCGTGCGGCTCTACAACCGTCTACCACATTATTCCCATACGTCCGGAATCGAATTCAGGCTAGACCTGCGTCCGTTTCTACAGGTCCACCTACTCCAAGTGGTTCTGTTTCGGCATCATCATCTAATGTGGTACTCAGTAGCTCAGCACAACGAATTCTTCAAGCGCTCGAAGCGATGTCAACACCAGTAAGAGATGCGAAAAGAATTCCTGCAACATCCACTAGTAGAAGGTCGATGTCTTCGCACGATGATGAACTTTCTTTTACCGGTAAATATTTGACTAGTTGCATAATAGCAAACCGAAAAATTAATTTTATTTTTCTGACATGAAAAGGGTTCGGTTTAAGCCGACGGCGCCCAAATTTGGGACCTCCAACGTCGAAACTATCTGTTGGTACTCCGGCACAGATTGTGTCCCGACAAGCGCCCACAAGTATCCATCCGCTAGAATCAGCGGCAGTATCGAGCACTCCCATCAGCACACAGGCTGGTGGGAAGATGCGAATGCGAACGTCTGCTCCTGTTCGTAAATCAGCGCCCCGTATTCAGGAGGACGAAGACAAAGAATTAGAAGAACTCGCAGCTGTTCCGATGCCTCTCGGTTTAAACAGTTTACCTAGCTTCAATTTGCTACCATCACTTTCCGTGGCACCAACATCAACTGTTGCTTCCTCTTCAGTGAAAACATTAGCATCTGCAGGAACCAGTTCTAACGGATTAGTTCATTCCGCTGCGATAAGCGTATCGGTTTCTCGTCCAACTTTCACATTTTCGGCGCCCTTGGTTACGGTCAGCTCATATGAAGTAGAAACAACGGCAAGTTCAAAACCGCCTAGTTTCAATTTTAGTTCTCCTCTACTTGTTAAGCCTGCGACTGAAAAAGCAACCGAGAAGGAAGCTGTTCGACCGACCGAATTAAACTTGAAATCAGGTAGCGTCCTTGAAGTCCTCAGAGGGAAAACGCAAGAAGTTGCATCCGCAACAGAAACAACCACCCCGCCAACTTCAGGATTTGGAGAGAAATTTAAACCCCCTTCTGATTCCTGGACATGTTCTGTCTGTTGCGTTACCAACCCTAAAAGCAAATCTGCATGTCTAGCGTGCGAATCTCCTGCCGTGGCATCGAAACCAGCAAACATCGTACCTATTGCTGCCAAGCCTACGACAACTGGGTTTGGCGATCAGTTCAAAATGGCCTCCACTCAATGGGAATGTTCCGTTTGCATGGTCAGGAATTCGGATGCAGATAATCGATGCAAATCTTGCGAGGAACCGCGCCCGGGAACTAAACCTGCTGTCGCCCCATCTGCGGTTTCTACGTTTAAATTTGGCATCCAACCGACACAGACAGGTACCAAGTTCGGAACAGAATCGTCAACTTCGTCTCAGACAACAGGGTTTTCGTTTGGAGTATCGAACAAAAAAGAAGATTCTTCTGCTGGATTCAAATTTGGCGTCTCATCCGAGGCCTCAAAAGAAGTAAAGGAAACTTCCGGATTTAAGTTTGGAAATACGATTGAACACAAGAAAGTAGAATCGGTTCCTAGCGTTGCATCCACCGAACCGGCCAGTACTGAAAAGGGTGGATTCAAATTTGGCGCATCAATCGAGCCAAGCAAAGCAACAGAACCAGTTGGTGGATTCAAATTTGGAAATGACAAGAAAACAGAAGAAACTAACGTTACCACGCCTGTCGTGTCATCTGAGTCTACTATAAAGCCTACCCAGCTATTTGGTTTGAAACCGGCAGAATCAACAACAAATAAAGCAGAAGAAACGAATATGGTAGGTCAAGGCGTGACCTCTCATTCTTCGACAAAATCTGAAACAGGAGCACCGATCTTTAAGGTCCCGGCTCTCATGCCTCAGGTGTCGACAGGGATCAGTGCCGCAGCAACTACTACAACCCCAGCTTCCAAAGCGAGCCCAATTTTTAGCTTTGGTACAGCACCTGTTGTTCCCATTTCCAAAACTTCCATACTTGAAACTGGCAGTGTGATGGACATCCTAGGGAAGAAACCAACGGCTCCCGTGGTGGCTGGTCAGACACCCGTCACTTCGGCCCCCACATTTTCGTTCGGAGCAAGCGATCAGACAAAGACTCCATTTTCATTTGGCAGTGCAGAAAAGTCTACTTTGAAGCTGGGAACCGCTGCAAAAGAAGCGGAAACTTCCAAAAGCTCTTTATTGGCACCGACGACGTCATCGACCTCTTTTAATTTTACTGGAGCTCCTACGTCAACTTCTGCCGAGGCGCCGTTCAAACCTACTGCAACCCCCGCTTTTAATTTTGGTGGTCCAACTACCTTTGGTGGTGTGGCTGCAACCACAGCATCGACTTTCGGTGCCCCGTCAACGACTGCCACGTCTTCGGCGTTCGGTATGAAAGCTGCAGGAACGGCCGCAACAACTTTTGGTTTACCATCAGCAACAACTGCACCCGTGGCTTTCGGTGTATCAACAACAACAAGCGCCTCGACTACGTTCGGTTTACCAGCGATATCGACGGCTCCTTCCACGTTTGGTATCCCAACAACTTCGGCCCCTCCTACAACTTTTGGCGTACCGTCTACTTCGGCCGCCACGACAACTTTCGGCTTGCCGACCACCTCTGCCGCGTCAACAACTTTTGGATTACCACCCACTTCGGCCGCTTCAACAGCTTTCGCTTTACCTCCCACTTCGGCCGCCCCTACACCTTTTGGCATATCCTCTACTTCGGCCACCCCGATAGCTTTCGGTTTACCAACCACTTCGGCTGTTACTACCACTGCAGTTGGGTCAATTGTGCCAGCAAGTTCCAGTTCCATTTTCACGTTCGGTTCAACTGCTGGAGCTACTACAACATCATCGTCATCAAGTGGATTTTCGTTTGGTCTGGCACCGTCATCTACCCAAGCACCATTCAGTTTCGGAGCCGCGGCACCACCGCCGTACCAATTTCCTAAAGAAACGCCTAAACTTTCCAGCAGCAGTGTTGGTGCGTTTGGATTTGGTGGGCCTGTAACAGCAGCGACGACGTCGGCAACACCAGCAGGAAGCGTTTTTTCTTTTGGATCTGGAAATGTTGCACCGGCAGCCACAGCAACCCCATCGGAGGCACCCAAATTGCAGTTTAGCTTTGGAACGCCTCAGGAACCGGCGACTTCAACGGCTCCGACTTTTGGATCTTTCGGTGCCAGCGCTGCTACTAAGACCACAGCTGCGCCATTTATGGGTTTTAATTCGTCAACCTCTTCAACCCCGGCATTCGGTGAAATGGCTACAAAATCCACTGTTACTCCTTTTGGAGCCACGCCATTTGGTACTTTACCGCCAACAGGTTTTGGAGCCGCTGCCCCTTCTTCTTCTTCCACATTTTCATTTGGTGCGCAACCGTCCGGTGCCGCCGCTGCTCCTCCTACATTCAATGCCGCATCTAGTTTCAATTTTGGGGCTCCCACCGTCCCCACTCCTTCTGTAGTTCCACAACAACCGACTGGTCTTTTCCAGTTTGGAAGTGCTCCTACGCCGGCCGTAAATTCGGGTTTCAATTTTGCCTCGTCTCCGGGATTCACAACACCTGATGCACCGTCTCCCGGGTTTGCTTCCGGTTTTCTTGGAGCCAACCCTTTTGACAACACGGGCAGTGCAGGTGGGCCCAATCGCAAAATTCGCAAAGCAGTTCGACGACGATAGACAACCCTTTGGGTAACCCGACGATTAAGCGCTACTTGATTCTACAAAAATGTTTCTTTTCTTTTTTTTTTTTCGATGTATGTATGTGTGTGAGAGAGAGAGTATACGTGTAGGTGTGGATGAAATTCCCATATGTAATTACTTCTTTTCCTCTTCTGTTTTCTTTCACCTCCATTTTTCGAACTTTTTACAAGTGGCACTGAACTTGCCTTTCACATTCTAATTCGGGGCCAATAGGGAGCTTCCATGCTCCTTTTTTTTTATATTAAGAGGGACACATTGTTGACCCGTTGTGATTTTTCTGTACAGTAAATGCGAAATTAGATCAATCTGGTTTCTTATTCTTGGCTTACCGAAAGAATGTGCATGGTATTTTCTATTCGGCCGATCTTTGTTTACACTTCAAATCTCTTGATCAGGGGTTGAATTTAAAAAAAAAACGCTAAATCCAACCTCTTCATTCTCTGGCTCTTTTCTTACCTAAACAAATTCACATCTAGAAGTTGTCATACAGACCGATTAAGACTGATTAATTTCTTTCTGAAATGTTGGAGATTAATTAATAGTGTCGGAAGTTTTTACTTTATGTGGAGTTGGAAAAGTTTTGTAAGCCGGAATGACTCTATTAAAATAAAATGTATCTCCTCTTCTTGCTCAGTGGCTTCTTCTTTGGAACCCATGGCGATGTGAACTGATGTTATTATGGAAACTAAAAAAAGCGTTCCGACTAGTGCTCATTCAAATAAACGACGTTCATTTGTGATTCAATTCATCTTGTATTAGTATCACGTAGTGCTTTGATTATAAGACTCTTAATCGTCATCTTCAAGAAGAGCAAATTTGTTGCTAGATGCAGGGACTTGAACATCATCTTCACTGGCCTCTTCGCTTTCGTCTTCACTTTCGTCTTCGTTCTCATCTGATTCTGCGTCATCCACCTCAGCGGATTCTTTCAACCAACCATCGTCTTCGTTTTTCCCGAGCGCTTGAATGTTGGTGATTTCGACTACATCAGGATGTGATTGCCATTTGCTCTCTTCTGCTTTATAATTTGGTGGTCGCAAATATAAAGAAATTCTGCCTTCCAAACTAAGCCGGAGTAGGTGGTTTGCTGCGCGAGCCACGTCCGGACGGGCTGCCTTTTTAGTCATGAATCCTCGTTTCATTGCCCATCCTTCACAAATGTCATAAGCGGACCATTCGACGCCCTCGCTCGATTTTTCACCACTAGGATGCTCAAGTTTAAGCAACTCTGGCAAATTCAAATATTTGCCGATATAGCCAACAGCCGTGTACGGTTCTCGAAGATGAGCGATCGGATAGCTACCGACCAACACTTGCAACGTCCGTGGCAGTTTGGAAGGGAAAACCAATCCCGGACAATCGCACAATTTCACATTCGGTGTCAGAAAAATAGTTTGGAAATGTTTCGTGTGACCAGGTGTTCTGGAAACGCTCACGACCTATAGAAAACAGTTGGTTATTTGTGCAAGAAACGGGCCTACACGATACAAGATTTACCTTTTTCCCCATCAAAGCATTAATCAATGAACTTTTTCCAACTGTAAGATATTTAAAAATAGTAGTAATTAGGATAAGCAAACCAGTAAATTAATTTTTAACATTTCGTTGTAAACATTATTGTCCCGTACCGTTTGGCTGGCCAACGCATCCGATAGTCAACATGCCGCTTTGGAATCGTTCTTGTTGATGATAACCTACATCGGGTTTCTTTGCCTATTGCCAAAATGGAAGGATTAAAGGCCGAAATACTTTTAAGTAAAGACCGGTAGACACCTGTTGGATAACTTCTCCAATTTCCAGTTCTTCGTCATCCCCTTTTGATGTCATCTCCTCAATGATCTTGGATCGCCATGCACTTAGATCAACTAAATCCAATTCCACTCGTTAATTAAATTTTACAACGAGACATGAATATAGTTCAACATGCCTTGCATTCCGCAAACGTCTTCGCAAACCTAATAATAATACAATATTAGCTGGATGTTTTATGAACAGGAGGATTAAAAAATACGTACTTCAAGCAATTTAAGGGCTCCTTCTGCAGCCATTTTCATGGTCCCTTTACGCCGCTGCGCCTTCAAACCAGTTTTCCGCTCTCCACCCCGTAAGTTATAAGACGGTAATGAGGTGAAGAAAACAACCTTGTGAATAAAACATCGTGGAATATTTATAAAAAAAAAAAAAGGCTGCAAATATTATGAATGATTACGCGTAACAAGGGGAACTGCGTCTGAAAGTAATTTTTCCATGCCGCTAGCACGGGCGCGGGTACCAAATCGATTTTGTTGAAGACAAGTATAACATCTCGTTTAAGTTGCTGTGAAACGTAATGGTACAGGGACGGAGGAAACAGCAAGCACTAGGTAAAAATAAAATAAAATAAGACAACATAGTAATGAAATTGACAAAAAATAAAGAAAAATGTTTTACAGGAAATCTAGCGTCAACAACAACTAGCAGGATATCTGACATTTCCAATACACGCCACAACTGTCTCCATGTTTCCAGATTCAATTCAAAGTAGCTCAATTCAGAGAGGGGAAATGTCTTTTCAATCTCATTGATGTACTCACGAAAGTACTTGTTTTCTTTCATGTCCTGTTTAAAAAATTGTTTAAACTTCATTTCTGTTGCAGCAGTTTAAATGTAAATACCAGCATCTGTTGTGTTAGAGTATAGTCCCATTTTGGTCTCTGAGGAAACTCGAGACCAGGAACAAAACAGAAATCTGTTCCCAATTCAAGGCCTGTCTCTGGTTCAGGAACGATAGCCTGCCTTGCCAACTCTTTCCTTGCTTCAATTTCCTCTTTAGTTTCCACATGAAATTTCAAGTTGTATCGATTGATATTTCTGCCCCTTCCAGGTTGCAAGTTAATTGCCTCTGTGGAACTAGCTGCTGCTGCTGGTCCATCATTAGTCAACAGGTGTTGGGCAACATAGTTCTTTTTACCTGTTTAAGACAACCACGTAGCTAAAAACGTTATGTGCGTTTAAGAAAAAAAAAACTTACGTCTTTCCAAAAAATCGCCATCTCCTTGACTTTCTCGCTCTCTATTGACTTCACGTTTATTCTGTAACTGTTTTTTCTTTGCCTTGGCCGAAAATGCTACACGACGACTTGGTGGTGCCATTTTAACTTGCAATGGAATGAATGTTATGGGGCAGCAGACGATTTTATAATGCGCACGATGCCAGTCTAACGTTTTTTTTTGTGGGCGGTGATTAACGATACGAATGAACGTTCCACAAACAATAGTACCAGTAAATGACACAATTAATGAATAACTAAGTATATAATAGCCCGTATCGAAAAATAAGTTTATTAACAAGTTTGATTGAGCAGGTAAAATTAAAAAGGGTCATCTATACATGCCGGGTCAATCTGATATGTTTCTGAATTTGACGCAATATGAAGAGCGTGTATAAAATTATCGCAAAGGATATATAAGCAAAATGAATAAAGATAGCGACCCAAATAGTAGCAAAAGCATTTACACAATAACACACTCGAAACAAATGTGACGCTATTAATAAAGATACCGTGGGAGGACAAAACTTCACCGGGTGCAAGCACACATCTACATCATACACACGCTGCCACTGAAAGAAAAAAAAAAATGAATGCTGGGCATCAGGATGTCCGGGGTCTGTGCAGAACCAAATGCGATTCAAGTTGCTTTTGGGTGGTGAATCCCGCATCGCAAAATTCGCAGACGAACGGCCGCGGCTGGGCGTGAGCCAACATATGCTACAAAGAAAACCAACGTTAATGACACACAAAGTTGTTGGATGATGCATAGAACACAAATTACTTGTTGGAGCGTGTCTTTGGCTATAAACGATTTCCCGCAAAGCTCGCAGGCAAAGAGGGTGTCCTCATTAGTGGAAGAACTAGTCGTGGGACTGTAGTGCCGTGGCTGCATAGTCCCATTTGTCGTATGTGCATGGTGTCCGCTGGTGTAGTTGTGCGGGTGACCGGCCATCATCATGTGGCGTGACGCAATCCAGGCCATGGCAGCTGGATCTTGATGCCACTGAGGTGGAATAGCCGGTATGGGATTGAGGCTCATCACGTCACCAAACATGGGTGGCCGTGGTGGCCACGTATTAGCAGACGAATGAGCTGTGGCAGCTGTCGACGGATGATAAAAGCCACGAGGTTGGGCGTGTTGGAGATCACCTCGATTCCACGGCGATTTTGTCACTTCCGATACACGAGGGGGGGAACGTCTCGATTCCACAGCAAGGTTGACAATCCTGCTGTCATAAAACATCAAAGATATCAACAGGGGGAAACAAAAAATAAAAGATTTTGAGCTATGCAGTGTACCTGCCAATGTCTGCACTGGGTGGCGCCAATTTGGCGGGAGACTCGGTCGTTGGAGAACAAGACTTGACGGGTGTTGTGGAAGGTGGTGACAAAGGCGGATGTTTTTCCATGACGTGCAATTGGAACGATTCCATCGAAATACACGACTCTCCACAGACGGAACAAAACATGGCCGGAGGAGCTTTCCTCGCATCCAGTGGTGGAGACACTGGCCGAGGAGTATGACTCGTTTCAGGCCCTGTTGGGGGGGTTGGTTTTCTTGGTGGCGCTTCCTCGACCCCCGCTCCATCCGGAAGACCTTCACTGTCTTCTCCATCTTCATCCAGTTCATCACATTCGTCGGCAACATCCGAAAATTCTTCCGACGATTCGCTAATCGTCCGTTCTCTCAGACTAGCTTCCACTGCAACTTGGGCCTAGTGCGGAAATAATTTCATGAAAAACAAATCAAAAACAAAAGCCAAAAAAAAAGACGAACCTCTTGTTGCCACTGCTGAATTTTGGATGGATCCTGTTTGTAGAGTCGATGGGCCAACGACTGGAGACTTTCGAGTGAATTGTGGCAATCGGTGGTGTCAATTTCGTTGAGATTAATTCCGGATCGTTCCATTTCGGCATAAGTGCCAAACGGCAACTTGCCGAGACATTCAAGTTTCATGATGTGCATTTTGGAGCGAAGATGTTTGGCCAGATGGCCGTGAATGCGGAAGGCTATCATGCAATCGGAACATTTAAACGGACGAGGGTTCTCCGTGCTGGGAGTCCCGAAAGTCAAATTCATGTTGACTTTATTAAAATGAGTGACGGATCGCTTGTGTTTCTGAAGGTGCCCTTTGGTGCGAAAAGAAACGGCGCAGGCTTCGCACCGGAACGGCCGCTCGAAATAATGGATGTTGATGTGCAATCGGAGTTGAGACGGTTTAGTGAAGACTTTGTTGCAAATGCTGCACGCCGTTTTCCCGTCGTCCGTCAATTTGAACGCCGTCGCCGACGTGGGTATGGCCGCAGAGGTTGACGAAAGAGGAACCACAAATTCAGACCGACTCCTATCCGTTTTCGAGTGAGCGGGAAAGAAGGTGACGACTGGGTTTTCCACTACGACCGATGGCGTCACCAGTTTGACTTGATGACGTTTCATCAATCCTTCTTTCAACGCCTTTTCAGTCAGATAAGCTTGGAGCATACCACTGGTGGCCGGTTGGGCACCAATGTCGGGTGAGGTACCTCGACGAGCTGCCGTTTCGCTAACGATGGGCGAGTAAATGGAAGCCAAAAGCGCGGAATCAGTGGCGATCGCGTTGGTTGTCGATAAATCTATTGGTTGTTGAGTTTTTGGAGGTTCTTCCTTCAATTCCTCGGCACACGGATTCAAATTTTCATCCTCAGTCGAATGAAAATGGCTGGCGTACGGATACGTGGTAGGTTTACATCCCGCTGGAGCAATGACACCAAGGTCGAGCAAACTACGAGCCACTTCTTGCTCTCGTTCTTCGCGTATGGGTTCGCTCGCATCTTCAAATTGCCCCATCGGTAATTTAACGGGGGCGATTGGCGTTTCTTCTTCCTCTTCTTCTTCCTCACCTTCGACTTCTTCGTCTTCCTCGTCGTCGTCATCGTCGTCGTCTTCATCGTCTAAATCGGAATCGCCTTCATTTCCGGATCCGCCTGCCAGTTTCATCTTCTTCAGTGTTTCCTGCCTGGCCAGACTATCTTCGTCGATATTGGCCTCGTCGACGGTGGTGGGGACGGGCACGATGCCCAGCTCTGTGCACTTTTTGTGATGAGCTTTCGATTTCATATGTTTTGTCAAATTCCCTTTGGTTTTAAAACTGAAATTGCACTGGCGACAGGTGTAGGGCCTTAGATCCGTGTGCGTCCGGATGTGTTTCTTCAACATGGATGGCTTTTTGCAGCGGATGCCGCATTCTTCGCAGACGTAGCGTCCTCTGCCACGGCCGCGGACGTACGTGTACTCCTCTGTCGATTTGTAGCCACCAGCAAAGATCCGCACACGTTTCGGTTGCTGTTGCTGCTGTTGCCGAACCGATGGACTGGTGGCTTCCGGAGGGCGAGTGGGTTCATTCTCTGTTCGGGTGACTTCAGGTCGAACAATAACCGAAACATCCGATTCTTCGGCTACCTCTAATTTGAAATGGGTGGTAGTGGGTCTATCTCTGTTCGTCCAATAGGAAGAATGGGTCAAAATCATGCGACAGTGATCATTGGCTTGAGCTATGCTTGAAGTAGACGGACGTTGTCTGGAATCGTAAAGGGCCATCGTTTGAACTGGACTGGATGCTTCTAGTCCGGGTGGCGCCGAGGCGGGAGCTCTCGTCTTCCATTGCGAGTACATGGACAATTTCGGGTGGTGCGGGACGTACATGGGCTGGGCCCGGGATAAGCAGCAAAAATAGACTCTGGTCGAGCATTTGAGGCCCAAATAGGTGTAGGCGTGGCCATTGAGATACAACTGTCGGAAGAGTTTCCGAGGACGAGGCGTCTCGGGGCTGATCAACGTCATTCCCGCTCCAGAAACGCAGAGCATGTTGGGTTGGCCGGAATGATCCAGTCCCGCCATATTTGTCTTTTTCAAATTAAAAGTCCCCGGCTGCAACGACAGAGAATTTGGACGCAAAAACTTGGACGACGTCGGTGGATCCTCGTCACCGAACCCGCTGTCCGTCCGTTCTTCGGCATGCGGGGCGATCCCGCTAGGTTGATGACTGGCTGGCGGCGGTGGATGCACCGTGATCGAAGGAATAGGACGTGACGTTGATGAGCTACACACCACGGATGACGAAGACTGAGCACTCGTGATTGACGTGACGGTCGAAGCCGGCAGCCATCCACTTGAACTGTAAGGACCGGGGATTCCCGGTATATAAGGCACAGAGGATTGAATGACGCTGCGGCCCGCTTCCAATCCCGCGGTTTTGATGACGGGCAAAATGCGGCATTCTTGCGGTTGAATGCGAACGATACCACCACCAGAATTCAAACTGGCTTTTGTCACGATGACGGCTTGTGTTTCCGTTTGTCCGTTGCTTCGATTCGATTCGGTATAACCCGACGGATCAATCCGCATCACCGTCCGTTGAGGTCCATCGTGGATTTCCACTTCGCCGCCGAAAAGCGGCAGCGACGTGCGTATCCGGTCTTCACGAGGGTAAGACGATTGTGTTGGTCGAATGTCTGGACTCGACACTTTGAGTCTTTTAGATGGCTGTTCTGTTCCTCCGGCCGGATCGTCTACCAGTTCTGTGCTCGTGTGAGGTATTTCTACTGGTTTGGCTCTGGTCGTCGACGGATTGAGCAGAGCACTCACCGTGAAAGAAGAGGACATTTTCGTTGGCGGGTCAACTTCTTTGCCATCCACCACGGGCAGTAATCCACGGCTTTTCAACAGGATGTCTTTGATAATTGAGCCTTCTGGATTTTGGGGATTGAAGACGTCTGACGTGCGGGGCTTGGCGGGTTGTTGCAACAGGTTCCGGACGGAATGTCGAATTTGATTATCTGTTGCGGCCGGTCCTTCCGAATAGCACCTCTTGCGCTGGCTCTCATCGCAAGTCTCTTGCAGTACTCGAGTTGTCGCCGGAATAACCAGAGGTGCAGTCACGACGGATTCAGCCTGATGCGGAACCAAACTCAAGCTGCAGCTCCTCTCTCTTCCGGTTGGGCCGAGTTTCTTGACGGGAGATGAGACATTCTTTGCGGTTTCCTTGTTATCGCGACTGGATTGACGGACGTACCGTCTCGGCCAAATGGGATCCAACGTTTCGACAATGGCTTGATTCTTGCTGATGATTTGCGTGATTCTTTCGTGAAGAAATCCGGCACTGGGTCGATTCGGTCCTTCCACAACATCTGCCGTCTGCGATGTTTCTACATTGTCTTCGGGATTTTTCAAGTTATGGAACTTGGGTTTGTATGGCGTTTTGAATTTTTCGGGTGTGGTGGTTGAGGCGGGAACGACTTCGGCAGGGACGAGAGGTTCTCCATCGTCACTATCGTCGAGCATAACATTGTCGTCTGAGGTATCGTCGCTTCCGCCTTCCACCGGATCGATGATGGCCGATGCTGTGCCTTGAGCAGTTCCACCAGTTTCTTCCAGTTTGAGAACGTGAGTGCGTGACTTGCAGTGTTTGTACAGGTTGCTCTTGGTTTTGAAGGCGAATCCGCATGGTACGCACGGATAGGGCCGTTCGTTCGTGTGAGCTCGAATGTGTTTTTCCAGCACGCTCGGCTTGGCGCAGGCGTGTTGGCAGTACGGACAAACATAACGGCCGCCACTTTTGGACGATTTCGATGAGCCATCGTCTTCTTTTTTTGAATCAACCGATTCGTCCACCTTCTGTTCGGTCGGCCCTGTTGGTTCCGGCGTCGTCGAAAAGGTGGCGGCTACTTTTTTGAACTTTTTGTGCAAGTAGCCAAGATCGCTGGACTGCGTTGCTTCCGTTGGAATTTCGTTGACTGCGTGTGCATAAAAAATAAAATGAATTAATTTTTTTAATTGCTGTAAGCAACGATTGCTACCAATGAAGTAGGAAGTCTTTCCGTACCTGGCTGAGCAATTGGTGGGGAGGCCACTACGATTTTAGTCGTTGAACGTGGAGGGGCCATGATCTTCTTATTCCCATTGCAACGTCCATCTTCAACTGTAAGAAAAATAAACGATTGTAAGGAAATCAAGGAGGGAAATCCCATTGGATTGAATCATCGGGCGGGAAGAAACGCCAAGAGGGGAGACAGGTGAAAAGAGCCTTGAGGTGAGAAGGGAACCTTGACGGGGGCTCTTGCCGGATGACCTGTTTGGCAAGGTCACATTCCATCTAACCGCCTCACTCTAGCACTTTGTTTATTTACAGAGTTGACGATAGTCCCTCTTCTGGCTAATGCCCTGCAGGTATTTGACCGATCGAGAAACACACAATGACTAATTTCGTGTACGCAAAAAGGATTCGCAACGCCTACGACGCACGTTTAACATTAGAAAATATTCCTCGGGACGTCACGTCAAAAGAGACCGCAAAAACGCATTGGCGCCTCAATGGCGGATCTATTGAGAAACCCAGCATTGGGAAAAAAGAAATGGAATGCAGTCACACAACCCGAGTCGCCATTAAATAGAGGCAAAAGCCCTAACGAGCCAAAAGCAGACAACTTTTGGAGGGGTCCGTTAGAGGAAGAAAAATAGGCTTGGGGTGACCCCTATCAAACAAAAACAGAAGCGGCATTTGAAATGTATCTCAGGTCAATGTCCAATTTATTTTTCTATACTTTTTACTGATACGCACAAAATTGGATCAAATCCTTTTATCAACTAGTCAATCGTTTTATCAATCTTTGTTAATTTAACTTATGGCAAAGTGGCAACATTGCGCGTGGGTTGAATGAAAAAAAGAGAGAGAAGGAAGGGACGTGGCTGTCGGCGGCGGGAAAAAGGGGAGGTGGGGAGGGGGCGCGCGCGCATTCCTCTCGTTTCCAATCTTTTGCTCGTGTGAGGACCAATCACAAGGCAGAGTGAAAATCCCTTTCCTTCAACCCACCCGGAGGCTGTCAAGGTTGGAGGCAAGGCTGGTGGTGGGAGGGAAACCCTCCTCGCGAAACACCCGGGCTTCCCTACAAGGTTGAACGTGGTGGTGGCGTGGCCCGACCGCCATCTTTTTCCTTTATCCTTCTTCCACAACATTCCGACATCAGGTGTGTGTTCATTTGACGGAATTTCGATGAACAGGCCTAAAAACATGAGAAACCCTAGCGTTTTTTTCTCACCACACAACGGACTTTTTTGGCTCGTTGCCCGCACATTCTCCGTCGTGGTCGACGACGCCATTTTGACAACTGCCAATTTCGTCTGGCGCCCGTCGCCTAACAAAATGTCGAACTATAACGGACAACTTAAAAATAAACAGCAATCATTTGAAATATTCCAGTCCAAGCTCGCGTACTGAATTGTGATACGGAAATTGTTCCGAGATACTTTTTGTATGGGTCCCAGTGTACTCGTTCAAGGACGCCCAGTGCTGCCACCAATCGGTCTATACTGAGAAGGGGGATTCCTCAAGTCCTTAACACTACAACATTGTAGCTGGATCTTTTGCTTCAAACTTTATTGAACCTAATATTGTTCTAGTACTATAAAAAGTTGCTTAGGCCCGATAACGTGAGAGAAACTCGAAGAAAAATAACGAGAAAAAGACGGGTTGGAAGGGGACGCAGTCTGGTGAGGGTCTGGTGGCCGGCACTGTGCCAACCTTGGGCGGCGAGGAGGAGGAGGTGGTGATGGGGGGGGGGGGGGAATTCAACCATTCACGACTCATCGTGGCGACTCTCAAACTGACTAGAAAATGTGGAAAGCTTTGAAAATAACTTTCGTATCAAACTGGTTGAAACTAAATTCCCCCCACCATAGTCCCGACAAACATTCAAGTGGTCACTAAAACTGAATTTGCGCGACTATACCAAGAGTTGAAGATGACGCATAACTTACTAGTTGTGCGACGTCCAGCGCTGTTGTTAGATCCTCTCCGTCGTGGCATGACAGGTGTTGGGACACTTTTGTCTGACGAAATTGAAACAAAAATGTTATCTTCCGACTATCTGATCCCCATGGCCATTGCAATTTTTCGACAGGTGATTCACAGTCACATGACACTAAACCAAGAAAAAGAAATTCCAACAAAAAAAAAAAATCGGTTGTGAAACTGAAACGGTGTGAGCGCAGGCTCGGGGAGTTCCAACGGGGTGAGATGCTCCCGACTAACTGGGGGAACCAACTTTTGGGATTTGTTTTGAAACGCCGGGGGAAACCTCTTCTCTCTCTCTCTCGTTCTTCCTTTTCGTGTGTGAAACGAATAAGGATAAAGGGGAGGAAGAGGAGGAGTGTAACATGGGCGACGCGACCATTCACCGGTGGTATTTTCCAGCCCACAGCCACCCCACGAGCGGTGCATATGTACGTCATTTGGATGTTTTCGTCTTCCATAATCAAAAATCTGCTTGACCGATCGTTCATTTTATGACGAAGCAAAGGCTTCGTTTTAAACACATTTTTAAATGCATGTCTACACATGCGAATGGTACATTATTTAATGAAGATTATATTTATTTCGTGCATACGAACTGAGTCAGGAGAAAAGTCCACCAAGCCTAACCTTATTCATTCGCCCAACCCACCCACTCTTCTTTGACTAGATAGCCAACTACTACCAAAAAGCAAAGACACGTTAACTGCGTAGTTCTTCCATTCCCCCTTCCCTTCTTCCGCTAGGAGCTTCAAGGCGGAAAAAGGGGAGGGGAGATTTTTGGGAATCACCGCACTTTATTCAGACGAAAAAAAGAAAAGATTACAACTGACACACGAGCATCTAACGAGCAATTTCGAAATCAACAGTTTATCGGATAGCCATCTAACGGCTACGTTGATTACTATATGATGCAGCTGAAAATAAAAATAGCTGACGTAACAAACAAAATGTTAGAAATTTGAGACTAAAAATGTAAGTAGCAAAACATAAAAAATAAAAAAAAAATTAATTGCTATTGGAATGGCACTACACAACTTCCGTGCAAAGCGTGTCGTTCGAGAATTTCCGCTTTCCTAAAATAACCGTGAAACGGTTCTTGCTTACCCTTTCCCTGTCGCCAGCGAAATGTAATGCGCCATTCTATGCAGGACGTTTACGGAAACATTTCGGAACCCTGCCAATGAACGTGAGTCTTATATCTTTATTGGATGCAATGTCATTTACTCCTACATAGCTGACATTTTAAAATTAATTAATATACTTGGCCCAATTTCTTTATGAAGCATATTTAAGATGCATAGAACGTTATAATTGAATTAAATATTATAGGATTTATACACTCATGAAAAATTCAGTTCAAGTGTGAAGTCAACACTCTTTCAAATAAACACATTTGTGTCGTGAATTATCACTAATGACATATAGGATTTACGGAAGACCAACTTGAGCCTAGAAAAACCAATGGAAAATCGTGTTCCTGTCAATATCAAAATAAAAGAAATTACAGTTTTTATATTTTAAAATATAAATTTCTATAGCAAAGCAAAAGAATGAAAACTCTTGAACTCTTGCTTTTTGCCAGGGGTATATGCCCTTGATATACCCCTGCGCCCTGTCTACCCCTGCTTTTGATTCGTTGCTTGGCGAAACTGGCTAATTTCAAAAATACATTTGGCAATGTTGGACCGCACCATTTCAATTATACCGTTGGGCTTATTTCGAATTCAAAACCTTGCCGTCGACGCTCAGTGGCTCACGTCATGTTATCACAGTGAGGCAATTTTACAATAAAAGTAACCGATGTCAAACATTGACCAGCAACTGGCACTCTGAGAAATTTCTTTTTAAATTAAAAGGTAAGACAATTTTCAGCTACTTATTGCAAAGATAAAGTTTCAAGGCCGTTTCATGTACCTTCGTAAAAAATCAACCGTCAAATTTGTATTTATTGTTTTTTTTTTTTTGTTTCTCCGCTAAGGTATTGAATTCCACCCGAAATACAATGGCTGGAAGATGCCCTCATAGTATGAGGGGTAAACACAGAGTCACACCACTGATGAAGAGCAGTTTCTCAAGACTGGGTGAAAGCTCTTTGAATCGCACAGCAGATTCTGGTTACCAATCCAGCATTGCTTCCTCGAGCAGATCTTTTACACCCCTATCTGATGTCTCTGATTCATCACGACTCTACTGCAGCACTCCAGTGGCAGAAGATTCAATTTTATCACACCAGATAGCCTATCCAAAAATGTTGCTGGAGACCCCTGTCCAGCCTGTTTTGCCCAACAGGACACATTTTTCAGAAGATCGGATCCCTTCAACTAGGACAAGTCTCGTGGTTAATGAAGATGTGATAGACTGCCCGAGTGATGTCTTGAGTTGCATGATCAGAAGTCATTCCATACCCGCCATCCACAGGGTCCTTACATACCTTGAAGATCAAGATCTAATGAGACTCTGCCAAGTGTCAGACGATTATTGCCGTGCCGTATGCGAATGTCCACCTGCATTGAAACGACTATCAAAGTTTCTTATCGTTAGCCATCAGAACCGCGAAAACCGAACAACATCGAGCCACAACAACGTAGGTAACCGACCGCATCATGGAATTCCGCTTCGATCCATTCAAAACGTGATGGATGTTGGTTTGCCAAGTGGGACTGTCTGGACGGTACCTTCCCCATTGGAGACTATCGATATGAACAGGGTCCCTGACCAGTTTCGGACGCTGGTTGATTTGATCACGACGTTGTCTGAACATCACTGCGTCATCAACTGCCGCGCTTGCCGTAGACTTGTCGCCGTTCGGGTCAACCAACGGAAAACCGAGGTATGCCTCAACTGTAACCGACGCACTAAAACGAGCCGGCTGGTCACACGCCCTAAAACCTTGCCATTCAGATAAAAGAAACATATTAACTTGCAGTGCTTAATGTTTTTTATTTATTTTTAAATTCTTTTTTTATTCTAATTTTTTTAAAATTTGTGTCGTATGTTCTTACCTCTTGCCTGTCCTATTTTTTTCTTCCTCCGAGCAACCTGTACAGCTAATCTGCTTACTGCCCGGTTTTCTTTTAACAAAATACTCCCTTTGTAAATATTTCGAATCCTTTCCCATTGTCATCTTGTTTACATCATATTCTATTTTCGGTTGATGCACAACGTCAGAGAATCATATTTTTATCTGTCATAAAAATTCTTCCTTTAATTAAATCCAAGCTCAATTGTCTTGCTCATTTATCGTCTAAAATGAATGCCTTAATTCTGGTATTAGTAAGAGGAATCCGACGAACCTCTGATTCCAATACACGGAAATTGGCATTCCTCTTTTGTGCCTCGGTGCCCCTGTTTTCAAACAAATCTATCGAACAATACTTCTTTTTAAAAAATAAATGCTCTCTTGTCTATACTCATGTTGACGTTACACAATCGCGAACAAATACAGAATGCGGCAGACACACTGTCTCTTTTTTAATTATTTTATTTATTTTGTATTATGTACACAGTCAACAACAACAAGAAGTCCATCCGGTATAAAACTTTTCCAATCCTTTTAATATAGTACGAGAGCGAGTATCACTTTTGAATCCAGGCGAGAGGTCCTATGATGGGAGCATTTATCCGAACAGCGCTGGCAGATGAGGTAATGTAAAGCCCAATGCCAAAACGGAAACTCTGTCCAATGAATTAGAATAATTACGTGTACATTAAATGGAATATAACAGGACGATTCAGGGCAGTGGGAAACCAAAACCAACGAGCTGCTTTTACATAAAGGATAAAAACCAGCACCGGACAAATTCCACCGCAATAGATTTTCCATTGTTAAAGCGTGTCTTTGGAAAGAAGCAAGAAGACCCTTTAATAACCAGCCAACCTGCCCCATAAAGTGAAAACAGATGAAATAGCGAACCCATTAAACAGCCACGTCTTCCACGAGGAGCTCTTTTTCGTGCTGTCAATTCGCTCTTCGATTTCTTGGCAGGTCAATTTTCGATCATTTGAACGGCCGGATTTTAGATCGCACAGCAATCGTTTCTTGCAATCGGCATCGCAACTCGGCCGTACAGGAGATGCTTTCCAATAGTACCTTAATGGCAACGTTTGAGTAACCAGCAACTCATTTGAAAAGACTGTTTAAATGTTACTTGTAATAAGTTTGGAAAAGATTGTCGTCGTAAGTCATACGGTGGACCAAATGATCCCAATCTTGAGGTGTGAGCGATGGCATTCGGAATGCTTCACGAGCCGTGTAAAGGCGATACCAACGAGGCGAGTCGACGGCATGTCGATTGGCTTCTTGAAGATCCATGATCCACGTTTCGTGGTCGACAACCATGCGTGACGTACCCGCATAGTTGCCATCGACATGATAGATTCTGTAGCCCGGATTGAGGCCGTAATAAGGCGTCACCGATGGACCGATATAAGCGATACTGGACGCACGACCACGATAAACTTCGTCGTAAAAGACTTCGTACTCGTCGAAATGAGTGTGTCCGAAAAACTGGCCGGCAATCGTCGCCTCATACCTAGTGAGAGACAAAGTTAGATGTATACTGGTCGATCAAGATTGTATCAAACAAAGATGATTTTACCTATTGACAATGCGATAATAATTGTGAGACCAGACTTTGAGGCAGTCACTGTGGCCGGGAGGAATATGACCGAGAATGTGTACTTTCTCGCCCTTAAGCTCAGCACTTTGGAGTTCGTAAACTAGCCATTGAAGCTCTTGAGCCGGATCGGTGCTATTCAATAATAACCACCTGCCGAGAGAGACAAAAAAAATCAATTGCAGTTCTTAGCATGTAACTGGGACTTGGTCACACCAATTTTTGTTGTTGCAATAATTCATATTGAGTGAAAGCATCCGGAAGCCTGGGCTGACGAGAACTGAATAGAAGGCGCCTTTTCGGACAGTTGGTGACGTAGAATCGGGTAACCATCTACGCCAGAGAAGATCTAGTTCATCGTACAACCAATCCATTGTATGTGTAGCCTCGATATTCGGAGGAGGAAAACTAAAACCAAGAAAAACGTACGGCATTTAAAAAAAAGAAAAAAGAATTAGCTTTATTTTTTTTGTTAACATTTCTGGTAGCTCACCTGTTAACTGGCGCACTTTCATGGTTGCCTAATGCAGGAAAAATGCGAGCGTTGGGAAAATAGTAGGTCAGCTGGCGGACCGTCTCCCGTAAAACGTAGAGATTATCGTTACGCGTCTGATTCCAAACGTCGTGGGGTGGAAGATCCCCCGTCCAAATGATGAAGTCAATATCCTTGTGTTTTTAACAATTGATTAATAACCCAAAACGCCATAGTCAAACTTTGATCGCACACTTTTTCAGGTGGGCGGAAATCCTACCTGATGATAGTTGGCGATATGTTGGAGCATGCTTTCGATGGTGTGTCTCGGCGTGTCACATTTGCGGTAATCACCCCAGCGTCCAGCGCCGTTAGTAGGAGAATCCGGAATACCGTCTGTCAGTCGGCAGCAGAGCGGCTCGTTGCAATTGGCCGTACTTCCTTCATGATAGTACGGATCGAAATGGGTATCGGAAAGGTGAAGGACCTTCAACGGTTGGGCGCTGACACCGCCGTTGTGGAGCTGTTGGCTAATGAGTGATGGTTTGGGAATAGGTGGCAGGGCGACCTCCCAGTCGTGATATGGATTGTACGGAATGGCACAGACGTCGCCGATGACGAAACCACAGATTTCATCAGCCGTGAGAATCAACCGCGACAAAACAAAGACAACTTCTTCAGCCATGGCGAGAATAATGCCTTCGCAAACTCGACGTGATTCGATTTTGAGACTCATGCACAGTTTCGTTGCTGCGTGAACGATTTCGTCTGTTGACTTGCCTGAATCAACGTAATGCTGCAGTAGACCGACACCTGCAACAATCAACAAGATCGTATGTAACGGTGGGTTAGACAATTCGAATGAGGCAGTCACCGTTAGGCGGCAGCAATGACTATACCTGCTTTACAAGCTGAACAAGAGACTGAGGTCATGACGGAAGTTTCCAATTCTTTGACGACTTGTTTCAGGTCAAATAATTTGACAGCATTGCCCAGGAAGGCTGGCAATCCACGTGCCCCACGACCTCGCCCTTTGCGCCACGTCCGGTCGTTGGGCTCGGGAAGCTCGTTTTCGATTTCCCATTCGATAGCCGTGAAATTTAAATCGTCCAAATCAGCCAGTTGGGTCCATTTGCGTTGGGCTTGATCGACAACAGGAGCTATCAGCTCCAACTGGGCTTCTAATCGATGAGCCTTCTTATCGTCGTTGGTGCGTAATCGTTCGACGACAATTTCTTCCGCCAATCGGACATCTTGTTCGGATGATTCTCCGTGTGAATAGTACTGCGATTTTTTCTCCCAAAAATCCGAATTCAAAGGCAAAGGTTGGTCAAGTGGGTTGCCTGTGCGCATAAATCAGCAAGACGCATTAAAAACCGCAATCTTAACGGGGTCAACGCGTTGAAAAGATCGCCTCTGGCCTAGAAATAGTTAAGAAGACAGCAACGACAAACAGATTTGCACGAAAATAGGTCACACATTTTTGACTCGACACATTTTCACAATCATCAAATAATGGGTCTTTATACTTTAGTGAAATCGTAACTGACTTTTCCACGCAAAAATATTACTAGAAAGCAGCTGTCTTCACTTTCTCCAGTGCTGGCCCTTAGACGTATGATTATTGATGTGTTTTTATTATTTTCTCACCATAGACGGCAATAAAAGACATTGAAAATGCCACTAAGACGTAGACAATCATGATGATGCCAATCAGCTATCCAGTCGTATTCCTTCCTTTTTACGAAAAAAAAAAAAAAAATACAATAAAAATAAATACGTATATGGTTGATGAACACATTCGTATTGAGAGCAACAGGAACATTAAATTTTAAGGTCCATGACCTTGGCGACTAGCCATTGGGGTTCATGACCTCTTGAATAGGTACATCGGTTTCTTTTCTCAAATATGCCCGAGAAAGTCTGTGAAATTCTCGAGCACGAGAAAGAAAGCATTTGATGAGCCGTTGTTGTTGGGCATAGCTGAACAGTTCAATAGCAAAACACTTTCTAATAGGCTTTTCTCTGACCACCGGTATTTCGGAAGATGAATTTTCGACTTTCTAGTTGTTGTTTTTTTTTTCGCTTTTATTTATTAATTTTTTTTTTTAAAGAAAGGTACGCACCAGGAATGCTGGTATTAGACTTGACGGCCAGTGCCCTCCGCACACGCGGAAGTCAACAGCCGATGGACGTAGGGGAAAAAAGAAAAGAAGGTAGGAGAGAAGGGGGAAGGCGGGGGGGGGGGGGGTGCCGAAACACACCGGCAAAGTACCGTTACGAGATCAGCCATTTTTCTTCATCGCATAGCAATTCACGGCCACCACACCGTTTGACTAACGAAACGTATCTAGCCAACTTGTTGACGTCCTCTAAAGAACCCCATTTTCAACTTGATGCATGAATGTAGGACAGCACAAGCAAGTTCAATAACACTTTGCGTTCCTCGATCCTGTGTCACTAGCCAACAAATCAACTAGAAAAAGGTCTTTGCACCTGAAAAGTGTCAGAAAATGACGACAAACTCACCTGTACTGGACTACACGCAGTGGCTCGAATGTGTTGAAATAACTAGCGGAAGGGAAAAAAAACAACTTCAAATAACGTACATGATGCTGTCGATTACGAGGAAAAGTTTCTGAAAGATTGGGGGAGGAAGAACACGGGACGTATCTCAAAATCGGGTGCGACTCGGACCACGGTGGACTTCCAACTGGCGGTCCAGTGGGTGTTGCACTAAAGAAACCACCAACAACTCCTCTAGTTCTTAAAAGCTGGTTCTTCTCTCCTACTCTCGTACCAATGGGAACCTCTTTTGCTCCGTTTGTTTTTCCCTCTTCCTATTCGGTATACAGCCAATGATACCGTTAGCTACCACAACGTTAACAAAAATGTTCTTACAAAAGAATCTGACTGCGTGAGATCTTCCCCCCCCCCCCAAATATCCAATACTTTAATGCTTTGTTCACGTTTAGTTCTTTTGGGGAATTGTTTGTCGTCAAACCAATGTTGTTTGACTTGACAAATGAAACTCTGGCTCAAAACGTTAAAAAGTACAAATCGGATTCAAAATAGGACTCACTTGAACGAAGCACATTTCACCAGGACATTGCGGTCTTCCAGCTTACGATACGATTACATAACCACTATCGTTAAACCAAGCAAAACGTCGATTGATTGCGAAAATTGACTCATTTGACTAGTCAACGCAGAACACAACGATGCTGTCTACTTGTTGTTTGCACGTACATAAAGCCATCTGTACGCCGAGTTTCACACTATTTTCTTTTGCCGTTCTAGGATGAAAAATTATAACTGAAGCAGCAAGTCCATCCATCCTTTGCTGATCTGGGGTCGTATTCCGAACGTCGACTTAAGTCAAGTTTTGTACTAAACTTAGGGTTTTTTGTACTTTTCTATAAAAGTATTTTGTCAATCCAACAAATTGTTGGATTTACCACCCGAAGTCGTACTTTAGTAATGCTAATTGTGTGTGGCTGTACCGCCACCCAAATTAATTGCAGACGAATGTGCAAGAAACAAGTAACGTAGTACCATGGTGTATTAGTAATGGTGAGACAACTCTTCGTTATAACGGCCTATCTCGGCTGAAGGCTATTTGTGGTCCAGGTTACCTATAGTGAGAGACGCTTAGTGGCAGATATTGAATAAAAAGTAAAGGCTGCACCTACTTGAAAAATTTTCTAAGTCCAAACAAGGGGACATGTCCCATTATCCCATTACCTGTTACATATCAAAATTAACTTCTAACCTTTGTGTAGTTATATTATCGTATTTTTATGTTTAGCTCGTATAGAATGTGGAAGAAGTGGAAAAAAATCTTGTTTGTACTTGTCGCTCCTTAACAAAATAAAAATCATCAAAACTTTTTAGCTTCGTATTCCCAGTGGGCTAATACCCCAAACCGTGCTCCACTTTCCACTGTTTGGTAACTAATATAGAATTGAAATGTGTGGCAAATTAGTGGAAAGTGGAACCTAGCGCCGCGCGTGGCCAGTTTACGTTAGGAAAGGAGAAAAAGAAAGATTTATACTGGGTTCGAACTCCAAACTCCCGTACTGCAATCGAATGTTCTATCCATTAGACCACTGTATTTGTAAGTACTTCTCTACCGCGACACTAGTAGATCTCCTCCTTTGCCATTCAGTGGTTGGCGAATGATCTAGTTCCTAAGTAGTTCCGATGGTGGCGTTGGCTATAAGTCTCCTCAATTAGGCCACACCCACCTCCTCTGAAAACAGACTTCATTCGAGATAGGCCTTAAAATGGAGAGTTGTCTCGGCAGGCTGGTCGCGAGGCAATATGTACTACTTAGTACATAATCGCGCCTGCAGTTTTCTTTATGGGGAAAGTGTATGTTTTCACCCCTAGGGCTTTGATTTGGTTGCTTTAATGGCTAAACCGTTAAAGTTAAACCAGTTAAACAAAAATGCGTGTAGCGCATGTCTTAATTTTTTCAAAGCGAATATTATGAATTAGGTTTATATAAATTTATATTTATAATATTATGATAATGTACATAAATGTTACAATATAATAAATACACATATATACAGTATATTACAATTATATTTATATATTTATACATACATACAATTACAATATATATATTACTATTATATATATGTACAATAGTTATGGTAATTGAAATAAACGAATATAAGAGAAACAATTTTTTTATTACTTGTCAGCAAAATTAATTATGATATTCGCTGATTTAATATATAAATAATATAAATATAATATAAATCGATAGCCCTTGGTAAGGGCTATCCATTTTTAGATAATTGTAATCAATATTTTCAAATCGAAAAAATCTTAAACGCAAAATGCGTTTTTGTTGTTTTTCGATCTAAGGTTCTAATGGACGCAACCGATAAAACAAAAAAATTGATGTTACACTTGAACTTTTTCGTTTTCCGAAAATTTATCATAAGTTTTATAGAATTAGATAGCTCTTGATAAGAGCTATCGATTGATGCAAAATTTGTCAATTTTAACTGTTTATTTTCTTCATAAATAATTATTAAAGGATTTCATGATTTTAGAAAGGGGAGGGGGGGTGTGAAAAAGACGAAACTTTGCATTGATTGTTTGATGCTTAATCTTCGTCAAAACAGGAAACCATTATAATATTTTTGTTCCTGGTGATTGAGGAACAAGTTGTTCTAAACGTTTACTTTTAAGATGCTATATTTAACCCCAAAAATTACGTTTGAAAAAGTGGTTTTTGATAAACCATTATGGCGGCCATTTTTTTACCGCGCGAAGTTCAAATTTTAAAAAGTGTATATAAGTGTAAAAAATTTTAATTATACATATTTACATTTTGTTTGTGTCTAAAAAATTTCAGCATTCCGTCTTATATTAAAAATTAACTAGATAATTTAAATAAATTTATTTCATGGGTTCTCATTTAATTTACAATTTTAGGTGTCTTTTTTCACATTCCGCATGGAAAACC
The DNA here is from genome assembly GCF_022539665.2 of Daphnia carinata. Taxonomy (NCBI): domain Eukaryota; kingdom Metazoa; phylum Arthropoda; class Branchiopoda; order Diplostraca; family Daphniidae; genus Daphnia; species Daphnia carinata. The sequence continues at coordinate 1,031,011 of NC_081340.1, read as the reverse complement.
ACGTTTTATCGCGACTTCCGCGTGGAAAAGCTCCAAGCAGACAATATTAAAAAAAAACAATTGACTAACGCCCTGCGCGTTTATCATTTACCCCATAAGAAAAGTGCATCTGCAACTATGTACTACTTAGTACTGTACATATGTAGTGAGACCATGTTGTGTCTCGGTTAAAATTGTCGAGTTTTGCGGGTAACCCGGTTTTAGCAAACCGGGTCAACACTTGAAAATCCGAAGATGGAAGTCAAGGAATTTGGCAACCCGCAGTGTTGTTGAAGCAGCCGAAAATTTTCGCGGGAACAATAGCAAACTGAGCAGGCACGGAAGCCAAGCCGATAATTATTGGGCCACTAAAGTTTTTTGTACTGAACCACATGAATAAATCAATTGATAAAATTCGGAAAGCCCTTCGTTTGGCGACTCAGAAAGACTTAGATTCCATAGAAGAGAACTATGATCGAAAAAAATTTGAGGAACTTGTTCAGAAACTTGAGTGGCAACGACGGCTAGTACTAGAAGGCGAGGTGCGAAAACGAAAGCTTGCTAATTTAAAATTGAATGAAAATGTCAAGAATCCTGAAGAACTGGTGGAGAAAACTCAACTGGCTATAATAAAAAGTGAAGAAAACATGCAGTTGTACATGATTTGTCAAAAGGCTATTGAAACCGCCCAGTTTAGTCTGATACTGCAGTCAGCTGAAGTTCATGATCCGTGAGTCTCCTATTCTTGCATTTGTTTTTTTATTAAAAATTTTACTTATTTTTCTTGATAGAGCTGATGACCATACTGATGTAGAAATAGCATGTTTATCAGCTGAATACATAAACCTCTGTTTGAGTAACTTGGCAGAATCCCACAAGAATGAAAGACTAGACCAAGAGATAAAGCAAGCTCAAGAAAATATCAATCAACTTAAGCCATATGTTATTCCAGAAGAAGACAATAAAGAAGTTCGTCCTGGATCCAGGGCTGAGGAAATTGCTAAGTATATAAAAATATGTATTGTGCACTAGTGCTAAAGGCATATTTCTACATTTGTTTGACTTTTATTCTGTATTCATAGGCTTAAGGTCCGATTGGAAAAGTTGCGCGGCATATATGACTTCATCAGATACATCTTACAGCTACTGCTACTAGCTTCCGAACAAGATATTGTCAGTAATCCGAAATTATTCGATCTACTTGTCAAATGCGGTGAACCATACGACTAACGGTTTTAAACCAAACTTGTTCCAATGTTTTTAAAGATGACTAGTGTCAAACTGGAGGGGCTCCCATATCAAGCCGTACCCCGAATTCATCATTTCACGTGTATGCACTTAATACCCACATACTTAGCCGCGTTTTTAAACAAATTGCAACTTGCGAAATACGTTAAATTTTTTTTTTTTTTCGATCACATACATCTTTTCAATTTTGTAAGACTTACTTAAGCGTGTTCACCCAAAGCGGCGTTTTAGCTAAACGAACCGTTGTGACGGGTAAACGTCGTTTTTCAGGCGGCATGATGAGAGTAAGTCGGCTAATACAATTTCCGTTATTGCGTCTGACCTTGCATTTTATTTTATTTTTCTTATCGGTTTTCTTATGGTTTCGGTTGTCAGCTCTAATTTGATTCTTGACGACACTTAACATACAACGTCTACCTTAAACTAGAAATGGTCTTTCGGAGTGACATTTTGTAATGTCAAAATTAACGTTACCTCGTCCAGATAACATATATTTTTTTTCATGTTATTTCGCACGAGAATGGTTCGAAATATGTTTGCAGACTCTCGATTGGACCTGGTGGAAGCCACCGTCAATGAATTTGTGGCTCCGTATCAAGTCAGACCCTAGCCTATGGGATAACTGGACTGCTGTGACGGGTAAACGTTTCTTACGTGTTATAACTGAAATCGTATTGGTCGTCCACATTTCCGCTTAGCAGAAAACCTTTTGTTTGTTTCCCTATTCGTCCCGATTGGCGCCTTCTCATGTATCCGTCTCAAGGTGACGCGGGTTAGGCCAGATTTGATTTGTTCTCTTTATTTTCTTCGTTAGTTTCCGGTTTGTATTTCATTTTCGCGTATTCATTTTTAAAATCATTTTTATGGCCTAAACTTGAAAAACATATTAGACATTGTGGGTAAACGTGTCTGAGTTCTTTTATTTAATAGTTGTCTTAATTCATAAAGCCATTCACCCGAGAGGGAGAATGCTTCAAGATAATAGACGTGAAAAACGCAAACTGATACAGGCTACTTGAGGGTTGCAGACGATTGTGAAAATTTCCCACTTCCCATTTATCCAAGAAATGGGTTTCAAATTACGTAATCCACCACTGTAGTAAATTTAACAACCAGATATAATTAAATCAATCGCTTTAAGGGTTATATTATAATCACTTTCATGATACGAAGTCAACGGCCACACGGCGTAGAGTACAATAGGTCTCGTCAGCTCTCGGAAGCCTAACGTTGTTCCAGTCCGTTGCTGTATGACGGCGTTCCTGTCATACTCCAACGGTTGTTAAACATTTCTACACTCGTTTTTTATTTTAAGAGAATAAAAGAGTATTAAAGATTCGTGAACAATATTAGCTGAAGCTACTACGCCTTTCAGTAATAATGAGACCAATCGCATAGACGTAAATCTGTAAGCAATAGTAATTATTTTTTTGACCGGTTAAAATGATCCATTGCTCAGCTTAATTTATGAACGAATGAACTATCGATCGATAAATTTGTTTACGTGATCGAGATCATCGATCAATTTTCTATGGTCGAACGGCATCTCTGGATTCTCTGCATCTGTTTAGGCAATTAAAAAATGTTTCCGGAAAATCAAAATAATCCGATATTGTTTCGTTTAATTGCAAAATTTTTGGTCAAATACCAAACTTTTTTTGTTGTTGCAAAAGAGATAGTTAAGACAAACAAAATGGAGAAATTTAGATTGAAAATTTTTAAATGTCAAAACAATAAAAACGGAACAAAATTCGTTAACGGTCATTAACGATCGTTAACAAATCGATGGTATTTTGGAAAAGAAACCAATCGTTTTATTCTGAAAAAAAAAAACGTACGAATATTTATAAAGTTGAGTAGGAGATGAATATAAAAAAACGGAAGAAAAAAGAAACGACGCGGCAACACTACCAATAACTAATATAGCAATTTAGCGAATAGTCTCCTCCCTCTGAACTTGTTTTACATGCAATTATTATCTCCTGTGACGTTATGTTTGATTCGCCTGATGCCTTCAGTCATTACGATGCACACAGGCAATCTGTTAGAATCACAGAAAAACACAACAGTTGAAGCTGTACCTAGTGAAGAAGAATTTTTTTGCAAATGGGTTCTTTACTATGAAGTGGGGTTATCACGGTAAAAAAAAATTTCTTGTGGGAACCTTAATTTTCAAAGAACATTTCTTGAAATGTTTATTGTTCTTACATTCTACAGTGTCAGAATATGGGATTTGGCAATTTTCGGCCCCAACTTTATCTTTTTCCTGTTTATGCTTATCCGGTTCAACAGAGCTAGACTGAAATTAAGAGCTACGTCAAGCCCCATATTTGCCACATTTTTTGGTTTGGTAAACACTATTTTTGAAATCCGTATTATTCATTCTTCCAATTTATTGTTTATCTAGGTGGTGTTAAATGTTATAATTAGTCTAATTCGATGTGTAGTCTCAATGACAGTAAATGCCTCCTTAGCAGCTGGAGATTATGCAGATAAAGTGTTGTGGATAATAGTGCGTTTTTTTCTCCTTTCAACTGAAATGAGTGTAGTCATATTTGGTCTTGCGTTTGGTAAGTTATAAATGCACACTTAGAAATAAGTAAATGAGAAAATTTAAAAGCAGTTCTCTGTAGGGCATCTTGAAAGTAAAACAAGCATTAGAAGAGTTCTTCTGGCAACTTCATGCATTTCTCTAGCTTTCTCAGTCAGTCAAGGAGCTCTAGAATTTGTCTCTCCTGATGAATCATTCCATGTTCATACCAAGGACTATGATTTGTTTGGCCATGGTGGCATGATGTTCTGGTTTGTCTCCTCTATAGTTTTTGCCTCAGTAAGTGGCAATGAAACAATTTCAAACAGTTTAATTCTAAAAAGTTTGTTTATTTCTCTTAAGGTGTATGCGATCATAACTTTGTTACCGTGGTCAAGATTAAGAGAACGACTTGCGCTGCCAACTAAGAAAAATTTTTATTATTATGTTGGCATTCTCTCTGTACTTAATGGAATTCAATGTGTCGGCAGCGGACTGCTCCTATATCGCGTGACGGAATGTGGTCTATGTATCGTGGATGTTACCACACTGCTCTACTACACTTTTTTGACACCCTTCGTCTACTACACGTTCTTGGCAGATTTTTTCAGGTAGCTTAAATTACTTTTTGTGCATTCATAAGCTGCAATCAGTTTAATAGTATTTCTTTGTCACAGTGTCGCCCAACCTGTTCTTCTGTTTTCATACAAATCCCAAATAGACGACTCCGGAGAGGAGGAAAGTGTTTCGCTACCTCACCAACATTCATTTTCATCACTGAAAGCGGATTCGGACTACATTTATCAAGTATAAACATTGTACCCTGTGCTTAACTTTCAATTTTTTTAAAATTAGGTTGTGGTTTTTGTTTTTGGTTTCGCAGGCTAATGGCTTCTATGATAGCACTCAATTAGATACGAGTTCTACTCCGATTCATCCGTTATATGCAGTGTCTCTCCGGAGCCCTGACAGTGTTACAGGTTATAGCATCTCTAGTGTAAATGCTGACCATTCGGTCGCTTTTCATCAGTAACCACAAATCAAATTAAGACAAGGGAGTATGTGAATCTGCTTAATTGTATTCTGTCTTGCTAAAACGCTTTTCATGATTTTTCGTAAATATTGTACCAAAGAAGCAACCAAGAATTTTCGAAAATTCGAGAAACGTTCATAAGCCGCCATGCTATACATCGTTTACATCATTCCGTTGGTGGACAAAAATTCAGTTTTTGCCCTGTTTCCGGGATTTTAAGAGTTCTCATTGGGAAAGTCAGAGTATCTGTTGCTGCAACTGAAGTTGTAATCAATTTTACATTAATGTTGCAAATCAACTTTCCTCTATTAGTAGGTTATTGCAAACTTTTGTAAGTTGTGAATTATTCCTTAATTTTTCTTAGGTCTAAATGGGAAAGCGTAATTTTACCTGACTCGTCAACTGTTTTACACTGCAGTTAGCTAACATAGGTACATAAAGGGTTAAAGATAATTTTAAAATCCATTTGTTTTTCCTGCGCTAACAGCCTGTAAGAAAATTAAGACCCAAAACCGACAAAATGGATATTACAAGCTTTCGTCATACTTTTCTTCTTCGCGGTGCGCACGGCGCATATCTTTGTAACGTAGCTAAACTAAAAGTTTACCAGTCAAGTAAAAAAAAAAAAAAAAAAAAAAAAAAAAAAAGTCTTCCTATGTCACTGGGAATCGACGTGGAACTGTACCACATGCTATGTTGCCCACCTTGAATATTTTATGGCCGTTTAAAATTGTTCTTCTATCATTCTATCCTAATATCCACAATATTATTTCCAATAATTGTTTGCAATTTGAAAGAAAGCAAGACGGATTTTCAACTATAATTTAGATTTATTATTATCCACTTGGCTCTCAAGAAAGAAAATAACCCAGTGCTAGGAACGATGTAACTGAAGAAATGGTTGTCATGGCGGCTTACGTTTGTTCAAGTGTTTCCATAAGCGACTTGGTCGTTGTAATTGAATTGTTTGTAAAAGAGAACTAGAATCAAATCGAGTTTTTAATTAATCTGATGACACAAGCGCTGACGCTTATGCGAGTACTAGTCATGGAGGTGGCATACACTTATTGTATTTATACGGTTTTATCTACGTCTGTTTCATTGTCAATTATGTAACTCTACGTTATTTGATTTTAATACAGCATGGATCAACCCTTGTTCTACGTATAAGCTTTTATCCGAGTTATCTTTCCTAACATTTTGGTACCAATTTTGAAATGAATTCCCAATTGTAAAAAAAGGAGACGCACCGAAATTCGAAACTACCCACTCCATCGCCAAATAAGCTACATAACTGATTCGGAGCCAGGGGTCGTATTCCGAACTCCGGTGTAAGTCAAGTAAGAAACTTGACTTAAATTGGCTTAAGTCAAGCCAGTGAAAGTCGAAGTCGAATTTCAAGTTAGATTATTTTAAAGTTATATTCTCAATAGAAAATTGCACTTGACTTTTGAACGCTTGAATTTGTGTTTTGTTAATATACTGACTTTACTTTTACTATGGGCGTGTCTCGCATCAACCATTGCTAGTTTCGTTTCAGTAAATTTAGCAGACGAATGTTTAACCGGTCTGAAGGAAAACTCACGTGTTCCATTGCTAAAATCAAAACATTGGTTTCTTTTACCACGTATTTATGAAAATCCATTTAAGTTAGTAATATGGCACGAAAAAATGTAAACAAGGGCCCAAGGGACTTTTAGTTGGAAATTATAAATGGTCGGGTATAATTCAATTAATAAATAGTAAATTAAATATAATTGGTCGGAGCTATTAAAACTTGATGAATTGATGTCAAAGTACGTCCCCCCTTTGTTTTTGTTTTTTTCGTAAAATGAGATGTTATTAACCCCAGGGCAAATCACTATACATTTGCAACAAGGTATACTATGCAAAACCATATATATACCTGTAATAAAGTTAATTGAATCACAGTAAAATTTAAAAAAAATTTCGCAGTTTTTCGTCATCAAATAAAATAAGCTTTTTACATATTTGTTTATTATTATTATTTGTCATAAGTATTCACTATTCCCACTTGTTGTTTGACTATTGTCAATATCATATTGTCAATTATATTATTGCCAATAATGTACAGTATCCTGCACAAAAAGAAGAACACCCGATTTTATTTTTAAAAGCCATCTATGGGCAAAATATATATTAATTATTGACCTTATTTAAATAGGGTTAGGGCGGGTTTGGCGCAAAAACGCTATAAGTTGGGAAGGGTAGTTTTAAGTCCAGACACCTTTTGCTAATTGCTTATAAAAGGATGTGGAAGATGAATACAAAAATGGCAGTGCTATACGCTGCCGATCTAGTTAGTCATTATGGTGCGTAAGCGGTAAGTTTCGCTTTGCGACGCGGGAGATCGGTGTTCAAGACTTCACATAGAAAATCACTTTTATACATCATGTCGTTCTGAAGAATCGTTTGTAAATAATATAACTTACAAATAGTAAAAATTTTTTCCCTTCAACCTCCATGAAATAAACGATTATATAGGTATTTATAAGACAATGTCTTATGAAATTGTAGCTCAGTGGTAGATGTTCGTATTCAGACACGGATAGCAGTGGTTCGATCCCGATATGAGACGAAATTTTTACCGCGCTGTAAAGTCGCCGTTGAACAAAGTGGGTGACTGAGAATAATATTTTTTTCATTAGATATTTGTCATCTTAGCCTGGGGCATGGGGTTTGGGGTCTAACAAAAAAAGACTAGACTCTACTTTTTCCAGACATTTTTCGTAACACCTGAGGCATTAGCAAAAGGTGTCTGGACTTAAAACTACCCTTCCCAACTTATAGCGTTTTTGCGCCAAACCCACCCTAACCCTATTTAAAAAAGGTCAATAATTAATATATTTTGCCCATAGATGGCTTTTAAAAATAAAATCGGGTGTTCTTCTTTTTGTGCAGGATACTGTACTACCATGGTGTACAAGAAGGGTGAGACAACTCTCCATTTTAAGGCCTATCTCGAATGAAGCCTGTTTTCAGAGGAGGTGGGTGTGGCCTAATTGAGGAGACTTATAGCCAACGCCACCATCGGAACTACTTAGGAACTAGATCATTCGCCAACCACTGAATGGCAAAGGAGGAGATCTACTAGTGTCGCGGTAGAGAAGTACTTACAAATACAGTGGTCTAATGGATAGAACATTCGATTGCAGTACGGGAGTTTGGAGTTCGAACCCAGTATAAATCTTTCTTTTTCTCCTTTCCTAACGTAAACTGGCCACGCGCGGCGCTAGGTTCCACTTTCCACTCATTTGCCACACATTTCAATTCTATATTAGTTACCAAACAGTGGAAAGTGGAGCTCGGTTTGGGGTATTAGCCCCCTGGGAATACGAAGCTAAAAAGTTTTTATGATTTTTTTTTGTTAAGGAGCGACAAGTACAAACAAGATTTTTTTCCACTTCTTCCACATTCTATACGAACTAAACATAAAAATACGATAATATAACTACACAAAGGTTAGAAGGTAATTTTGATATGTAACAGGTAATGGGACATGTCCCCTTGTTTGGACTTAGAAAATTTTTCAAGTAAGTGCAGCCTTTACTTTTTATTCAATATCTGCCACTAAGCGTCTCTCACTATAGGTAACCTGGACCACAAATAGTCTTCAGCCGAGATAGGCCGTTATAACGAAGAGTTGTCTCACCATTACTAATACACCATGATCTAAGCGTTACAACATGGTCTCAGTATATATGTACTAAGTAGTGCATAGTTGCAGATGCACTTTTTCTTATGGGCTAAACGCGCAAGGCGTTATTCAATTGTTTTTTGGTATGCTGTCTGCTTGTAATTTTTCCGCGCGGAGGGCGCGATAAAACGTAGTTTTCCACGCGGAACGCTCGATAAAACGTAATTCTCCACGCGGAATGTGGAAAAAGACCCTTAAAATTGTAAATTAAATGAGAACCGTCGAAATAAATTTGTTTAACTTATCTTAGTTAATTTCTGCGATTTTCTATCTAAGACGGATATTAAATTCCCTAGCTGCAAACAAAATTTAAATACTTACTTATAATTACAATTTTTTACACCTACCTACAATTTGAACTTGGCGCGGTAAGAAAATGGCCGCCATACTGATTTGTCAAAAACCACTTTTTCAAGCGTAATTTTTGGGGTTAAATGTAGCATCTGAAAATCAATCGTTTACAACAACTTGTTCCTGGAATCACCAGCAACAAAAATATTATAATGATTATATATTTTGACGAAGATTACGCATCAAACGATCAATGCAAAGTTTCGTCTTTTTCACACACCCCCTCCCCTTTCTAAAATCATAAAAGCCTTTAATAATTATTTACGAGGAAAATAAACATTCAAAATTGACAAATTTTGCATCAATCAATAGCTCTTTTCAACAGCTATCTACTTCTATGAAATTTATGTTAAATTTTCAGAAAAGGAAAAAGTTTAAGCGAAATATCTATTTTTTGTTTTTATCAGTTGCGTCCATTACAACCTTAGATGGAAAAACAACAAAAACACATTTTGCCTTTAAGATTTTTCTATTTGAAAATGTTGATTATAATTACCTAAAAATGGATAGCCATTACCAAGGGCTATCGATTTATATTATGTTTATATTATTTATATATTAAATCAGCGAATATCGTAATTAATTTTGCTGACAAATAATTAAAAATTTGTTTCTCTTATATTGGTTTATTTCAATTACTATAACTATTGTAGATATATATAATAGTAATATATATATTATAATTCTATGTATGTATAAATATATAAATATAATTTGTATGTATAAATATATATATATATATATATATAATATATATATATATAATTGTAATATACTGTATATATGTGTATTTATTATATTGTAGTATTTATATACATTATCATAGTATTGTACATATAAATTTATATAAAATGCATTCCTATTATTCGCTTCGAAAAAATTAAGACATGCGCTACACGCATTTTTGTTTAACTGGCTTAACTTTAACGGTTTAACCATTAAAGCAACCAAATCAAAGCCCTAGGGGCGACAACACACAATTTCCCCATAAAGAAAACTGTAGGCGCGATTATGTACTAAGTAGTAGGGGAGAGCGGACCCAAACTGGACACGTACCAATTTGGACAACCGCAATAACTCAAAGGGATATTAATAAAATGAAATATAAAAAATAGTTTGTGATGGGAAATTCCATTCCACACTTAGGGCAAAAATTTCTAAAACATACTACAAATATTCTTGTAGTTATCTAAAAAATAGAAAATACTGCCCTTTTTCTGATCTTTTTGGCTACTACAATTTTTCATATCACGTGTAAACCACTTAATGAAAAATAACTTTCGTTATACTAAAAAAAGCTAATTCTTCCCTTTTCAATTCCCTGGCTTGTTTTAATTTTTAGGAGAAGTAGTTTAATAATTATTATCGTTTTTAAAAATGTCCTTCTGGTGGGAGATACTGGACACAGTTTTGGGGGTGTAATCGGACGCAAACGATATTTCTGGGGCGGGACTTAGGTTGCTTAGTTACGGGAAAAAACCGTAAACAAAGGCAGAAACCTGAGAGTTTCGAAGTGTCGTCTGCTATCTTCTACTGCTAATGGCAATCGATAATAAATTATTAGTTAATACTTAAAAAGCCCCTCCTATTTTCATTTTTTTCAAGCTACTTTGCACATTTCACCCCCCCCCCCAGTCAATCATTAACGACTTTCGATATAATTACATGTAGTTTACGGTATTTTTAATACATACACAAATAGCTTAATGGAATCCCAACGTCACACTAGTTTTTCGAAGTGTGTATTTTCAATATATAAAGTTTTAAAGACCATGTCTAATTTGGTACACCGCATGTCCAGTTTTCCCCCCTAAATTTTTTTTTCTTTTAATTTTTCCGTTTTTTAAAAATGTGTTTACGCCTAAACTACTCAACCAATTTCAATGAAAAAAATTGTGAACATAAAGTTAAGTACACTTTACAATAAAATATCTTTTGAAGCGCTAAAATCCTTTTATTTTCCGAGATATTGACAAAATAATTTTTTTTGTCCAGTTTGGGTCTGCTCTCCCCTACATATTGCCTCGCGACCAGCCTGAAGCGTTACAACTACTGTTGATGTTCAACATTTTAATAATTATTTGGTATTTTTTTATATTTTGTGAATAATAAAATGCCTGCTATCTTTCTAACATTTATTTTTTTTTATGGTAACAAAATTCATCAAAGTGTGTTGATTTTCTAGTAGAAAATGCAAACGTACGGTGTTGGCAGTTTTATTTAAGAAAAAATATTCTCGTCATCTGCGTACTCAGTGTTGGTGTTGGTTTTTGCATGGCGATTTATGCACATTTCCCGAGTCTCGTTAGTAACATTATTGTTTGGCTGCATTTGTCTCGTTTCCTACAATTTTTTGTTTAATCAGATGGCTCAATTATCAGGTGATTGTATGATGTATTCATTTCAACTCAATTCATTTTACTTTTTTTTGTTATTGATTTTTTTGTAATATAAATAAATGAATAATTAGACGCTTGAAAGTTACATCGCGATTGCGATTTCGCTTAAAATTTTTAACGACGATCAAATCATTTTTTAAACAATCGAAATCGGTTGTTAAATTAAAAGATTTCTAAATATTGATTATTTTTCGCTTATTTAGTGACATCTGTGAACGGTAGATGAGATTATATGAAAGTATACTCATAACTGTGTCACGTTTTTAACAGACAGTTTTTTTTAGTGTTCACTAATGTCAATATAAGCAATGGCAAGTCATTTCCTTACTGGGTGTTCACCCGTTTCGGCACTTTTTTCGGCACTTTCGATTTTTGCGTTTTCGGCACCCATATAAAACGCTTGGTCCCCCCTTGTATTAAAAATCTCCTCGTTTATTAAAAAATCTTTCCGTTTCGGCACAAAAAAAAATTATGTTGCAAGTCATATAGGGATGCCAGACATTCAGGCCAGTGGCCTGAAAATTTTCGGTACTTTACAGGCCTGTCGACTTTACACTTTGTTCAGACCACTAGTGGCGCTAGCTGTATGGGTTCTGGAAGTCAGCGCCACCACCACCACTCGACTTATGCTTATGCTGTCTGTCGTGAAATTGTCAGTCGCGTGGTCGCGTAGTAACAGAGCGGAGCTCTTGATTTTTTTTTCTTTTTTTATTCGCGTGGTGTTTGCTGATATTTCTTCAAATTTCTATTCTGTCTCTAACTCAAAGAGACGAGCATCGTTCGCCGTTTTTGCATATTTAATTGCGTTGAACTTTGTGTAAATATCTGCACATTGTTCTAAAAGTTCTGCGGTCGTTATCTTTTGTTTGGAATAGTCGTTCCACAAACCAAACAGTTTTAAATTTAATTCTTTGAAAGTTTTTCGCTGTCTTCTCAGTTGTTGACCCTGTTCAAGCATCTTTGTGTATATATCAACCTGTATAGCCTCCTCGTAGAGAACTTCGAGGAGAATATACAGGTTGAGGCCTTTACTGCTAATGCTAAGTCCAGCGTGATTTGCTAGATGTGTGTGCCAGCCTTCAACGTCATTAGTGGTTCTCACCTAAAGCATGTTAGAGTGAATGTAATCATTTGAATGTTTTAAATTATATTTTTCTTTTAATACCTCTTGCATGAAGACCGACCAAACTTTAGGAGGCCAAAGCAAGCTGTCGATCCAGGTATTTTCCATATAGTTGTACAGTTTCCGCATCATAGTTCGGTTCTCCCTGTTTTCAATTTCCCAGACAGCTGATCTTAAATTTGCAAAGGCAGTAGGAATTTTTCCATGTGGGAGGAGATGGAGAGACATCATTTTCCTGCAATAGTTAGTAAATACATCTGTTAAGTTCCACAATAAATATAGAAAAATTCACACTCACTTGCAAATCCCACGAATTCGCATGTCTGTACGATATGCTCTTATTAAACCTATAATATTCATTAATATATTTCAAAATTTTACTTATTAATTTGTCTGTCTTATTTTACCCAATGATTTTATGCGGCGAAAAATACACTGGGTCCAATGGAAGCCACATCCAAATATTTTAACACCAATACCAAACTCTTTTTCAATAGCCAGTCACACTGACTTCTCAAAATCAACGACACATTCTTTCATGGCGTAACTGTACAAATAAATAATGTCTCGTAATTACTACATTCATAGTCATAAAAAATGTATAGTTATACCTGTTACCAAGAATTACAGTTTTTATGTGTTTCAGCACACGTATGTAGTCCTTTTGAGTCCTACTAGACATGAGGACAAAACATAATGGAACCATTTTCTTTTCGTTTCCATATCGAATGAAAGCGTGTATCGTCCACATCTGCATAAATGGTTTTTTGATGATGCTAAATGTTCAATCCATGTACCATCTTTTAGCATTTTTTAATAGCCGCGCCTGTTTGTTAGTGAAACAGACTATGTGTCTGTGCTTAGCGGTTACTACGTCATGAAGGTTTAGCCCATCCGGAATTCCATCGTCCTCAAATGAAAAATCCAGTGTTTTTGGATTTTTTGGACGAGTCTTCGCTCTGGAATTTTTTAAATAAATACTTAGGCAAGAAATGTGTAAAAATACCTAGCCATGTTGACTGATTTACAGACTCGTGTTCTATTCACAAGTTTCATTCTCCTGTTTGATGCAAAGTGCTTAGCGATGATGGGGTCGGTAATGGCCTTAGCAGATTTCCCCTTATTTTTCAATCCTTCACGCTTAGCGTCCCTGTAAATGACTAGCGACTCATATATATTTTCTTGTTTTGGGCAGGAAGTAATGTGCACTCCTCGCTGGATGATTGCATTGCCTGAAATCAGAATAAGCATTAAATAATACAAGAAATCTTTAAAAAGACGATGTATGTACCTGGTTGCAAAACTGTGCATTTGCAAGGATTCTGCTGTGGTCGATGATTACACCGATAAAGAATACCATTACTCAGCACCTTCCAGACACCAAACTTGTATCCATGTTTGCGGTCAACAAGGATATTACTTAACCTAGATTTAAAAATAGCACGTTAGAAAAAAAAAACGTAAAAGAACAAGTATTTCCTACTTCTTTCCTGCTTTAAATACAAGTTTCCAGCGCATGTGTGTAGCCCGCAGACGTTTACGTTGCTGAGAAGACCCCTCAGTCACAGGAGCGAGTGTTTCTTCGCCTAATGATAGATCACTCTTGGTAATATCGGCGTTTGATTCTTCGCTTTGACTCCTTGACAAAGATTGCCTCTCGGCTGAATGATTATTGGCTCGACGACGTTCCTCCCAACGACGTCCTGGAGAAGGCGTTCCTATCGCGCGACGACAACGCCGACGACTTCGTGTGGGTGGGGTACTTTGCTCACTCTCTTCTTCACTCTCTCTTTCACTCTTCTCGCTATTTCCTTCATTCTCCTCTTCACTTCCTCTTATATCACTTTGCTCACTCTCTTCTTCGATTTCTCTTTCATTCTCCACGCTATTTCTTTCATTCTCTTCTTCATTTCCATCTTCACTTTCATCATCCGGTGTAGGTATGATATTAGGTTCTTCAACCATTACAGGGATAGATCCCCTTGATGAATGTCGTTGAGCGGCTTCCTCTGGTGTCAGTTCATTTAAAGTTAATGGACCTAAGCCAAATTTGATTTTAACAAAACAAATCAACAATGTAACAAAATTCTATTACCTGTTTGACCTTGGATTGTCAATGCATTTGGCCGAATCGGTTGATTAGGAACAGCCAGCCCACGTCCACCACGTCTACCTCCGCCTTGCACAACCCACCCAGAATCACCACTAACCTCATAATCTGCCAACCGGCTGGGCTGTTTCTTCGATCTAGTGGGTCTTTCCATGATATACTTAATAAACTTCAAATAAACTTTAATAAACTTGCTAACAAAGCGTCTAAGAACAAAGTGAGCAAAATTTCACAATATATTATAACACGACACCTAGTGGAATTTATTGTTTACGAATTTTGGGGGCGGTGCCGAAACAGACAAAAATAGTGCCGAAACGGACAAAAGTGGCTAAGAAAACATACATTGTAATACCAATACTTAGGACCACCTCTGGTGGCGGTGCCGAAAAAGACAATCGCAGTGCCGAAACGGAAAAAATTGGTGCCGAAAACACCAAAATTCAAAGTGCCGAAAAAAGTGCCGAAACGGGTGGCAACCCCTTACTGCTAGATGGCGACTAAAGAGAATCGGAAAAACAATCGGCAAAAAAATTAATCGAAAATCAAATTTCTTCAGCAGATGGATGATCGCCGATTTTTTTTTCCCGACTATCGACGGTTACTTATAATCGCCCAAGAAATTATTGGACGGCAAGTCTGTCAATAATAATAAATAAATAAGTAAATATAATAATAATACAAATGAAACTCGTTAAAGGAAATCCACAAAACATTAGTTGTTTGCTGGCGTCATATTTCATCTGGTACTTTTTCCTGTAAAATTAATTGACCAGAAAAAATAAAAAAAAGAGACGAGACAGAAACATACCAAGACACATAATTCAGTGATGTTGTATAATTTCCTTCAGCAGCTTTCACGTGTAGGCTTACATAAGAGGTAAACACTTCGAAAAAAATAAAACATTGTTGCTGTTTCTCTGCCCATTGTTACCGACAAGACAGCTTCATGACTGATCAATGGCTCAATTTTGTAAAAGAAAGCCGGGCTACCGTGATTTTTTCCGGTGGTATACTGCTATTCCACACGTTTAGAACTTTTTTAAAAATTACCATAGATGAATTATCTCAACGAAACAATATGCCTATACTTAGTTTATGAAGGTGCATAATATCTAGCATTTACTGGGATAACACCCAGTCATCCCACGCCAACTCCCCCCTTTCCCCATGGGTAGCCGGTGAAATAGGACTGAAACGAAATAGGACTGGAGAAATAGGACTGAAAATTTCCAGTCCTATTTCTACCGGAGAAATAGGACTGGGAGAAATAGGACCGGTTTTTTAAAAACTTTTAGGACAGTCCTATTTCTCCTCTGCATCAGTCCTATTTCTCCTTAGAAATAGTCCTATTTCATTTACCTTGTTCTAAGGGGAACGATGAGCCTCCAATCCAGTAGACAATGTATTACGTAAGAGCGGCGGCTTATATCCATTTCCCTTTTTAAAAAACCGATGGTGTTAACTCATTAGATAAATGTTTCACAAAACTCTTTTTTCTTATCCTATTTTAATTTAAATTACAGGAGAACATGAATTTTATTGTATTTAATAGAGTTCATTTAACAAACTACTATTAGACATACTACAGAAATATTTATTATTTATATCGCACATTATGTGGTCATAACCAACTTTTCCAATTGAACTAAGGTTTTACTATTTCATACATCTTTCGTTATATACAGCTCTTACATATCTGATTTTGCTCTAATAATATTTTATTAAATGAACTCTATTAGATTCAAAATAATTCATGTTCCCCAGCAATTAAAATAAAAACAGGATAAGAGATAAAACATTTGTGAACCATTTAAATAATGAGTAAACGCCATCGGTTTTTGAAAAAGAGAAATGGATATAAGCCGGCGCTCTTATGCAATACATTGTCTACCGAATTGGAGGCTCATCGTTCCCCTTGGAACAAGGTAAATGAAATAGAACAATTCCTAAGGAGAAATGGGACTGACGCCGAGGAGAAATAAGATTGTCCTAAAAGTTTTTAAAAGTCAGTCCTATTTCTTCCAGTCCTATTTCTCCAGTAGAAATAGGACTGGAAATTTTCAGTCCTATTTAGTTCTATTTCGTTTCAGTCCTATTTCACCGCCAACCTCCCCATGAGGTGTGTCACCTACATAGGAGACCCGTTGGAGAGGGATGGAAAACGGTTTACCGTAAGCTAAACCTTTTCCCTTGGAATTTTATGGAAGAACTATGTTAATGAATATTAATTATTTTCGTCCCTTTTGCAGTTCGTCTAACTTATTTCAATTGTTTGCTCAACTGTAGAGTTTTTTAATAAAGTATGTAATTCGGCTCTCTTTTTTCAGAATTAACACAGAAAAAGATAAGCGTATAGTTCTTCAAATGAGAATTATACGTGACTCCAATTTTTAATTTCCTACTTTAGAAATAAAATTCTTTTAAGTAAAGCAAAATCACAAAAGCCGGTGGGCGAGGCATTGCTTCAGTAGGGAAAACAGAGATAAGGAGATGGGACACGGAATAGGAAAAGCCGCCATGACAGATTTCGGCACTCCATCTAGCGGCTAATTCCCTCCCTTTCTCATTAGCAGGCAGATTCCCTGCAAGCAGGCATTGTTAAAGGCGACTGATTTGAATTGGTCACGGAGAGTTATACAATACGCCAGATAATAACACACAAAAGAAAGTTTTATGACTAAAAGTAAACTCTCAATGAAATTAGTTTTACAGATTGGTCTATAACATAATTTATTTAACTGGTAACGATTAAAAGTTTCTTCAGACATATTTTGACTGAATAATTTGATGTAAGATAAACATCTTATTTTGAAAATCTGCTAACAACAAATTTGACGAGGTAATTAACAATTTTCGGTTCCTCTTCATGCTGGTCTTGGGGTCCATCCGTATCGATATGTGCATATAAAACTATCGAATTAAGTTTACTATTAGCTAATATATTCCATTTCGCCAAAGAAAAGCCAGTATGGTTTTCCAAGTTAAGAAAGCGGAACCAAAGTGGAGTTAGAACAGAAGTTTTTTAAGGCTTAAAGCTAGGCGCCCAATGTTTCAGTAAGATAATTAGTCGCAGACAGACTTGCCGCGCCGATCAATTTTCCGATCTCGATCTCCGATCCGATCTTTTGCAGTTTGATCGGATCGCCCGATCCGATCCGGCGATCAAATTTTGCCGATCATTTTTACCGATCATTTTTGTGCGCCATCTAACGCTTAAAATTCACACCGTCTAACGATTGTTGCATTGGCTGTCACAGCGGCAGTCACTGGCGGCCATTGAGGGTGAATCCTAAACAGTTTCCCTCAATTGGCGTTCGCAAAAATAGTAGTGAAAAGAGCCATGCGACTGCAAAATTTACCGCTAGATGGCGAAAAGTTTGTTCGCTAAAAATGATCGGATCGCGATCAATTTTTTGGGATCGCCGATCTGATCTCCGATCTTTCTCAAAAGATCGGATCGGCGATCAATTTTTGATCGCGATCGCGGCAAGTCTGGTCGCAGAGCATCCTTAGGAAACTTACAAAATGAAACTGGTTGATCAGTTCTCTTCGAATTGCAGTTAACGGCACTACATTTAGGAGGCATTTGCACATTCTTACTCAAAGAGAAGAAGAAAACACATATAGAACTACTGAGAACAACTGGTAAACTGAGGCTGGGTATTTTGCAGGATAAGATTCGATAATTAACTAACAGGTTCCCTGGAAAGTATTTATCAGCAAAAAATTCCAGAAAATCAACCCCTTTTGATTCTCCGAGTTTTCATCGCCCTCCGAGTCACAGAACTTTCGTTGTGTGTTTTTATCTGTCGAAATGTCCGACTTTCCTTGCCCATATTCAAATTAGCCGCCTGCCACATTGGTTCAACATGGTCTCCCCGAGTTGACTCGACCGTTCGGGTTCCCAGCGCCACACGATTCTTGCGTTGTGATTGGCTCTCCAACTGTGATGCCAGTAGCCACCCCCCACCGAATGAAAGCAGCAATTCAGCTGTTCATGTGTCGTCTGTGTAGTGTCGTCTGCATTGTTTCAAATTTCAAAAATTACCCACAATATTTCTTTAAAAATTACCCTGTTGTTTATTCTACCAATAAAAATAAGGAAAACTGAGCGACAGTGAGCGGCAAGAAAAAATAAAGAAATTTCAGAGAGGGGGATCTACAGAAAAGGTTTGAAAGAGCTTAATAGGCTAATGCTGGGTATGGAAGAATAATATTTGGTCTTGAATCCATAATTCAGTCGCTCACTGTCGCTCAGTTTTCCTAATTTTTATTGGTAGAATAAACAACAGGGTAATTTTTAAAGTAATTTTGTGGGTAATTTTTGAAATTTGAAACTGGCATCACAGTTGGAGAGCCAATCACAACGCAAGAACGTGCCGCTGACGAACGGTCAAACTGCGGAGACCATGTTGCATTCGAATTCATGTGTGTTTCTTATGGGACTACACTGTTGCCATTTTCAGATTTTTTTTCAATATTAGCAGACGAATTTTATTTTTTTTTTATTTTATTTGTTTGTTTACCTTTCAAAAAGGATAGTTTAATTGTAATTTTAAGAATAGATGTTTAAACAGTGCTGAAGACACTGAAATTGATTTAGCAGATAAAAATCCTACTGAAAATATGTTAGGAAAACTAATTCAGTTGTGCTTCAATGTTTTTTGAAAACGACAATTAGAAATTGTGAAAGTTCCAATGTCACAATCTCCTAGAAAGTCATAGCAGTGAAAGTTTTGGTAAGTGGATTCAATATAATTTAGTACTTCATTAATTATTCTTGTTTGGTTTTGAAGGTTTTCCTTGCACTTCTTCTTTACGTTAGGTACAGGACCTCAATATGAAGGTACAGTGAAAATCATCTTACGTATACTATTGCTAAAACAAATACATTGCTTCTAGGTATGTGGAGTCATACAGTTCCCACTCCTGGCTTTCTTTGTGTGACAAAATCTGCAGAGAGAGCTTAGGCAATTTTAAGAATAACAAAGCAAACGTGTATTGGTTGGTAATGTCAGAGCTTTACATATTCAAATTTTTATTATGCCTTATTTTTTTTATTGCCCTTCTGTAGGAAGTTAAACTGGAAAACCACCTGAAAAGAAATTTAAGCAAATTAGGCAATCAGCGTAGTGGAAGACAACAAAACAACTGATGCAGCCAGAATCGCAGTCCAATTTGCTTTGGAAAAGGCATAAAGAAACATAAAGGACTAAAACTAATTGAAAACCAGTAATCTCATTTTACTTACTTTTATTTTTGTTTATTTCTTTTCATTCTTACATTTTCCCATTAGGTGTAAATGAAAAGGACATGGGGAGGCACCTTAAAAAGCTAGAAAGGACCAAATTTAAAAAGATAAACAAGACCAAGAAAAAAAATCTTGGAAAAACGGTTTCTCTCTTGATTTTGAGCTGGTAAGGGAAACTGCTTCAGCCCTAGAATCACCAAAGGCTGCCGAAAGAAACTCTGTGTAATTATTTCAACATGGAGAGATTGAACCAATATGCCAGTTGTAAGTTATTGTTATTTGTTGGTGTGGTTCAGGAAAATCGATAAGCATTTCTTGAAAATGAGAAAAGAATTGCTTGTGCTCTAGTGTCTGAAGTAATAATGTTTATATTTTCTTTTTCATTAGCAAGTAACGAGCTTACCATTCGCTACCTGTGAACTCTTTAGCAGAAATTTTAAACAAACTTACCGAACATTCCGAAATTTTGATCCATGATGTAGAAAGTTATTCAAGAAAACCACACGTACAAAAAATTCAAGAGAATGAAGTAACCTGCAATGAAGAAGACAACGCCACACCTGAGGCATCGTCATATGTAGTGCAAATTGATGTGGATAAGTCAGAAGAGAAAAAAGGAAGGCTGACATTAATCGAAACCCTGTAACTTGTTTCTTTCTCTTTGTTTTGTTTCCGTTTTTAATTATATCTTTCTTTCTCTTAGGTGTCAAGAAAGAAAAAATAGAAACCATCTGTAAAAGTAATGAAACCTACAAAAAAAGAAAAAGATGTCTCTAAAACTAAAAAAGATGAAGAAAAAAACTTACCTTATAATAGTTCCTCTTCTAATTGTGAACTTGTAAGTGGAACTGATGCTCATTTGGAAATAATGGAACCTGCCGAAACAAATTGTATGGAACTATTTCAAGAAATAGGGAACGGACCAATATTCCAAAAGAAGATTATTGCTATTTGTTGGTTTGGCTTTAAACAATAGTTAGATTAGAAAAACAATTCATAGATCCCTAGTGCCAGAAGACCTTATACTTGCCTTTTTTTGATCCTTTGTTTCATAATTGTTTTTGTTTACTATACTCGACTTTGTAGTCACATTGTATCAAGGTACTTAAAAATACCATATCTTCGTAAAGACTATAAAAATTCAAACGAAAACGATTAATTTCAACTCTTATTTTAGCCAGTGTACTGATGAGCGAGCGACGTTAAGTTGTTGGTGAACTACGCGTGCTTTACTAGTTAATGTATTCAAGGCTGTGAACAATCACCTTACGTCTTATGATATAGCATCGCCTAATCGAAAAGTTAAGCCATAGATTTTTAAACTAGCTAGCAATCAGTTTTTGCTTCCATTTTTGAAACCAGGTTGGAAAAGGATGGAGATAAAAGCCTTACTGATTGAACAGTAATTGGTGACTAAGTCATATAGAAATAAGATAAGGTTAAAGGCAAAAAAATTGAGACACAAATGTTAGATTTCATATTCTTTACTATTATTATTATTATGTTATTCTGTTCTTTACCTCCCAACTTTACCATCTATTAAATTTAATAATTAAAAGGATCTGCTGTTTTGAACAGACATAGCACAATTCCAATGTTTCCCATTTTATCATCTACATTAAGTAGACGTCTATGTCAACACATCGCCAAACATTTAAATTTCCCGCCATTAAAAAATGGCCGCCAGCTACTACCACCTGATTAGGCGTTTATTATTATGAGTTTTTTCCAGTAAATACGCTAAATATAATTGAAAATAATGCACCACTAGATGCACTGGTTCACGATGTTTCTAAAAATCATAACTTTATGCAGAAATTCTAAAGATAATCACCCAAACGGTTAAGTCAAAATTTCGTTGTTTTTGACTTATTCCCCTTCCCCCAATATTTAGTGTAAAATAATAAAAATTAATTGTGATTTTTCTGTTGGTCACATCGAAAAAAGATTTATGGAAAAGGGTTCCTTTTGACAAGACCTATCGATTTCTATAAAATTTTAAAAAGAAACATGTATTTAAAAAATTTTAAACAAGAGTTTCTACTTTTTTGGTTTTTCGGTTCAGCGCAGTACTCGACCTAAGTGGGAAATCGAAAAACTAGAAGTTGTTTTCGAAGTTTTTTATTTATTATTTTCGTTGTTCAAATGTTAATTATACATATAGACCTGTTTAAGAGCTATCAACTTCTGTAAGATTTTTAAGTTTTGGCCAAAAATGAATTAACAATAAATCTTTTAAATTTTTGCCTGAATTTGGGGGAAGGGGAATAAGTCTAAAACAACGAAACTTTGGCTTCATCGTTTGAGTGCTTATCTTTAGAATTTCACCATAAAGTTATGATTGTTAGACACCTCGTGAATCAGTGCATCTAGTGATGCATTATTTTCGATTTTATTCAGGGTATTTACTGGAAAAAACTCATAAAAATAACGCCTAATCAGCTGCTAGTAGCTGGTGGCCATTTTTTAATGGCGGCAAATTTAAATGTTTGACGATATGTTGACATAGACGTCTACTAAATGTAGATGATAAATCGGGAAATATTGCAATTGTGCTATACTTGCTGAAAAGAGCAGATCGTTTTATTATTTGAATTCAATAGATGGTAAAGTTGGTAAGTAAATAACAGAATAACATAATAACAATAATAATAATTACATGAAATCTAAAATTTCTGCCCTAACTTTTGTGCTTTTTACCTTATTTTATTTTTATTTGACTAGTACCAATTGCTGTTCAGTCATTAAAGCTTTTATCTCCATCCTTTTCTAAACTGGTTTCAGGGATTTAGGCAAAAACTGATTGCTGGCTAGTTTAAAAATCTATGGCTTAATTTTTCGAGCAGGCGATTCTATATCATGAGAGGTAAAATGATTTTTCACAGCCTTGAATACATTAACTAGTAAAGCACGCGTAATTCACCAACAACTTACCGTCGCTCGCGCATCAGTACACTTGCTAAATAAGAGTTGAATTAAGTCGTTTGGTTTGAATTTTCATAGCCTTTACGGCGATATTGTATTTTTATGTACCTTGATGAAATGTGACTGCAAATTCGAGCATAGTAAAAAAAGGCAAACATATGGTCTACTTGCACTAGGCATCAAAGAATTGTTTTTCAAACTAACAATTGTTTACAACCAACCAAACAAATAACTAACAACCAAATAACGTTCTCTATTTCTTGAAATAATTCCATAGAATTTGTTTCGGCAGCTTCGATTACTTCTAAACGAGCATCAGTTTTTCTTACAAGTTCACAATTAGAAGAGGAACTATTATAAGGTAAGTTTTTTCCTTCATCTTTTCCAGTTTTAGACATCTTTATCTTTTTTTTGTATTTTTCATAACTTTTACAGATGATATTCTCTGTCTTTTTTCGTTACACCCAAGAGACAGAAAGATATAATTATAAAACAGAAACAAAAAAAAAGTGAAAAGAAATAAAGTTACCGGGTTTCGATTTCAACTTAAGACTGGCTTGTTGGTTCAATCTCCCCATCTTGAAATAATTCCATAGAGTTTGTTTCGGCAGCCTTAAGTGTTTCTATTGCTGAAGCAGTTGCCTTTACCAGTTAAAAATCAAGACAGGATGTATTTTTCCAAGAACTTTTTTCTTGGTCTTGTTTATCTTTTTTTATTTGGTCCTTTCTAGCTTTTTAAGGTGCCTACCCATGTCTTTTTTCTTTACACCTAATGGGAAAATGTAAGAAAGAAAAGAAATAAACAAAAATAAAAGTAAGTAAAATGAGATTCCTGGTTTTCAATTAGTTTTAGTCCTTTACGTTTCTTTATGCATTTTCCAAAGCAAATTGGACTGCGATTCTGGCTGCATCAGTTGTTTTGTTGTCTTCCTCTACGTTGGTTGCTTAATTTGCTTAAATTTCTTTTCAGGTGGTTTTCCAGTTTAACTTCCTACAGAAAGGCAATACTATATAATAAAAATTTGAATACGTTAAGTTCTGACATTACCAGCCAATACACGTTTGATTTGCTATTCTTAAAATTCACTAAGCTCTCTCTGCAGATTTTGACACGCAAAGAAAGCCAGGAGTGGGAACTGTATGACTCCACATACCTAGAAGCAATGTATTTGTTATAACAATAGTATAAGTAAGATGATTTTCACTTTACCTTAATATTGAGGTCCTGTACCTAACGTAAAGAAGAAGTGCAAGGGAAACCTTCAAAACCAAACAAGAATAATTAATGAAGTACAAAATTATATTGAATCCACTTACCAAAACTTTCACTGCTATGACTTTCTAGTAGATTGTGACATTGGAACTTTCACAATAATTAATTGTCGTTTTCAAAAAGCATCGAAGCGCAACTGCATTAATTTCCTAACATATTTTCAGTAGGATTTTTATCTGCTAAACCAATTTCAGTGTCTTCAGCACTGTTTAAACATCTATTCTTAAAATTACAATTAAACTGCTCTTTTTGAAAGGTAAGCAAAAAAACAAGAAAAATGAAAAAAAAAAATAAAACTCGTCTGCTAATATTGAAAAAAAAATCTGAAAATGGCAACAGTGTAGTCCAATAAGAAACACACAGCGAATAAAACTCGTCTGCTAATATTGCTAAAAAAAAATTCTGAAAATGGCAACAGTGTATCTCCACTTCCGCACAAAGTAGGAAACATCGCATCGACGCCATTTTGGACACCAAAACCAAGCTTGGCGCATGGTGTAGAGGTGTAGACGTCCTCTGAGATATTTTCGAATAGGGATACCTGAGTAGGTTTTATACTACCAAAATAGTATTCGTAAAATGTACGTGTTGTTGGTAAACCAAGGCGATGGAATTAATCCAGCTGATCCGACATCGATCTGGACTTGCAGGTTAATTGATCCTCTTTTCTAGCTTTAATGTTGAAATGGTTTGTCTATCCCTATACTTGTCTAGCAGGCTATGTGGAATTCAGATGTACAACCCTGTATATTTGCATCTTTTTTCAGAAAGTGGGGAAAATCCTTTGGTTTCCACAATTCGTAGGTAGCTGCCTTCAATATTTTGCTAGTTAAGCAGAAATAGCTTTGCCTTTGACATTACTTTGATATCCAAATAATTCAGATTCCTCGACATCAAGATTGAAGACTCTGACAAGTTACCTACCACACTTTGCCAATCTTGCACAACTAAAGTTGAAGAACTCGAAAGTTTTTACAATAATTGTCAGGATGCCCAAAAGTTACTGGCAATTCAGCATGGTGTTCATTTTCATAATGAAGGAATTATTGAAGATCAAGCTCTTATCATCCCTCCAACTCAAAACACTGTAGCTGCTGTCACACTGAAGGAAAGTGAAACCAGTACTGTTACCAGCTCTCCATCAACAACGATTCTTACTGTTGATAAGTTACTTGAAACAGCTATTAAGGATACCTGCATTTTATCTGGAGAAGAGTCAGAAGAATCAGAGTCAACTGATTGCCTATCAGATGATGACAATCTGACAGATGATCCATCAGATGCCGAAGAGAAAGTTTGTTTGTTTTTCTCAACAAGCTGTTATTGAAAACACTGTGTAATGTTGGCTTTATATTTATTAGGAGTATTCTATCGGTAAAAGGACGCGCTCAGCAATGTATGCCAGAAAATCGGATCCACCTGTTCAAAGGAAAAGAAAAAAACTCGTATTTACTCTAGAATATCTTGAATCAAAGTTAAACCGTAAACTTGAAGATGAGGAAGCAGGGCGACTTAAAGAATACATACAAAAAGGACAGAATACCAAAATTTTTGAAATGTTGGTGGGTGGGGGAAAGGACCAGGTTTGGAAATGTCAGTACTGTACTGAAGAGATTCGTGGTAGTCCAAAAGATGTCAAGGAGCACTATGCGAGCCTTCATGACTCAGTTCCCATTTTCCCCTGTCAACTTTGTGACAAGGTATTGTTCCTTTTTTAGTTATGTGTTGGATTATGTGTTTCTAGTGGTTCCTGCGTGTACGAATATGTGTTGGCGTATAAGGGTGTGCGCCTGCATTTAAAGTGCGAAATGAAAAAGTTATATTTGTTTTTAGGTTTGCCGATCAGTAAACTACTACCGAATCCATCGCCTTTCACACCTAGCTGAGTATTCAATTTAAATCAACATGCATAAGTCACTCAACGATTAGCAGTTTTTTTAATTCCATATTTTCGTAGGTATCCTTGTGAAACGTGTGGGAAAATATTCAAAGACAACTCAAAGCTAGTGCTCCATCGCCAAGTTCACTCTAATAAACGTCCACATGAATGTGATGTGTGTGGGAAGACATTCAAAAGAGCCACCACAGTTCGCGTTCACAAACGGACTGTTCATGGATCCAAGGTATCACGATCTCTATATGGTCGTGGTAAAGGTTTTGTTCGTACATAAATATATTTTCCGTTCGTTGGTCAAGGACGAGCAATTTTTGTTCACATGTGAACTATGTGGGAAAAGATTCAAAACAAATTTTGAGTTAAAAAAGCACTTGGACAAACACCCATCCGAAGATAATCCACTTCCGTACCAATGCAAGTAAGTGTATCACATTCCCAATATAATAACCTCGATAAATCGTTGTTTCGCACGGTTTATATTAATTAAATTAAATTTTTTTAGTTAAATTTTTTTTGTTTCTTGTTTTTTTTTTACTATTTAAAACAGCAATAGCTGCTCAAATGTTCTTTCAAGTTAGCGCTAAAAGAAATGATGCTATTTTCAGGTATTGTGATTCGCGATTCCCTGACAAGGCTCAACAAATAACACATAGCAACACGTTACATGCGAATGAAGGTGAATACGTGTGTCATATTTGCGGCAAGAAGGTAACCGTTTCTTTGTTTCAAAGCACTCACTGAATCTTTTCACTAAAATTTTGTTCGACTATTGTCGGTGTTTAACTCAAAATACTTCAGGTGAAAACCGAAACTGCGTTGGAAAATCATGTTAAATCCCACTCGGGGATTCGTGATCTGAAGTGTCATATTTGTGATGCGGCGTTCGCGAGCCGTTACACGTTGAATGCACATGTCAAACGACATGCCATTACTGAGCCCCTCTTCTCATGCCCCTATTGTGGTAGGTGTTGGAATCTTTCGTATTCTGCAAGTAATTGTGTGCTTAATGTAATAAAATTTCAGGCAAAGGCTCGAAAAGCAAAGCGAATTTAGAACAACATATCAGAATCCATACGGGTATCCGGCCCTATTCGTGCAGCGTATGTAATGCCGCGTGAGTTTCCTCTGATCTTCGTTTCTTTAGTTTATTAGTCAAAGGAATATATTTTCGAGCTATTTGCTTTGGTTAATTCTGTAGTAACCTATTTTGGAATGTAACGTTTATTTGTCTTCTTATTTGAAAAATGGTTGACATCTGCTGAAATTTGCTGATCGTCCCATCCTTTTTTGTTTTGTTTTTGTAGGTTTAAACATCGATCCCACTTAAAAGTGCACATGACTATTCACACTGGCGAACACCCGTTTGCCTGCCACGAATGCAACAAAACTTTTCGGACCAACAAGCAACGAACGAGTCATATGAGTTACGTACACAACACAGTACGAAATTTCGCTTGCGAAATTTGTGGAAAAGCCTTTAAAACTTTGAAAGATTTAAAGGTAGGGTACATTACAGGTCTAGAATAAAATTCGCTTGATCGTAGTCAACACATACACAATCTATAATCGTATTTTGTTTCGTTTCCGTTTTATGATAGTAGCAAACCTTTCTTGAAACACAACTTAAATTTTCACTAGATTCATAGTACTCTTCACACTGGAGAAAAAAATCACGTTTGTCCTACGTGCGGAAAGGCCTTTCGTGTCCGTGCGAACTACTATAAACACAGAAAAATTCACGAAAGAACATCAATCGAACACCACCAGCAGGAGGCACAAGATCAAAGTGAGCAGCTTCAGGATCAGCCAGTAGTTCGACAAAACAATGTCCAACCTGTTCGCAGTGAGATTTCAACTGTTAATGTCACATTGCCGAATCCTCCGACTGTACTTCTCGACAACTTCACTGTGAGTCTGTTTTAGTTAACGTACTTTCTGCATTTGCCGAATAATCTGTAATTCACTTGTGTGTGTGTGTTTTGGGGGTTAGCATGTTTTGAAATAATTTTTCATATTTTTCCTTAGCTGGATGGTGCCTCCGCACTTCAAGTTCCTGCCACCATGGAAACTGTTCCTTCTGACAGTGAACATCTGAATACTCATGGTACTAGTACTATTTCCGACGAAGGTGTTCTTCTTTTCCGCTCCTCGCTTACATCCTTAACGGACGCCAAGGAATTCTCTGGGATTTCCGGTTGACATCTTAGGGTAGAAAACTAAAAATTGTGAATTCTTAGTGTGGACCGTTTACATGTACATTTGCATCTTTGAAAGGTACTCAATTTATCTGTCTTTTACCAGTATCTTCGTGAATCATCAACAGCAAAGAATAAGGAAAAGTTGGTTTATTCTTAGGTGACTTGTAACCACGAAGACAAATAAAAAGTCGGCGTCAACAACGGTATTAACCTTCATGTAATTGTTTGGGGACTACAGACCCTTAACATCGATTATGCATCTTCTTTCCAAGTTGTAACCTGAGTTGCAATAGAATCCAATAAAGCTATCTGTACAGCCAATATGATGCAGAACGCCTAGTAATAAAATTATTTCCTGTGGTAGCAATACATAAAAAAGAGATGAAATTCTAAAATTTTCTAAAGGCTCATAGAAAATCTAGAATAAACAGGAGAACGAGGCACAGTAAACTAACGGATCCAAAGGGGACAGAATGTAGTGCGGACGCTGACTGGAAATACTGCGGACTAGCCCAAAATTTTGACAGCAGTCGGCGTATTATACAGGGGTACAGCATGCCACATAAACATTTTTGGCTGACAAACAAGCAACTATCTATCTGGTCTGATGTATAAAAGATACGCCAGATCAGCTAGATCAGCGGTTATATATATTATGTAATCAAAATCGATTTTGAATTGTCAGTAAATTTTTTTACATTAGCTACGGACCTTCGGTTTATTAGTGTTACGGTTTTTGGGCCTTTCGACATTATGTTTTCCGCCTAGGGCTCTGGGCCACGCCGCGGATGACAAACGGGAGATAGTTGTAGTTCGCAAAGTGACACTGAGTTAGAACAATGAAGATGTAGGGCTACTTAGTTTTATTACACGAACACATGATCCACCCTACTTTACACAATTTAACATAAGATACACGACGGGAAGCCAGTTCGCACAAAGTTCCTTTTATGGAGTCCTTCCGGTAGACGGCCAGACGTAAGACTGCCTGTTGGGATGAAGACAGTGGTACTCCCCGTCATAAGTACCTAGAGGTTTCGACAGACCTACCCGAAAAAACGACAGAGCTACCCCGACATACCTACCCTTACAGAAAACGGAAATCATCTCCCGTTAGACCTACCCCGACATATCTACCCATGAAAAAAACTGAATAATGCTTCCGTCACAACTACCGAGTTAATAATTTATTTTTAAAAAGCCGTCTTATCTACCCAACACAAAACAAGTTACAACACACACAAAAATAGGTTTGCAATGTAATCTAAAGACGAAACCCATACCGAAGCCTTTCCTAACACGGGCAGGATGTTTTCCCATTTTTCCCTATATGGCTCGCTCCCTAATTCTATGAATTTTGTTAAATCCTTGCATTTGGAGGCCACAAACAGAATTTGCCGTCAAACCATGAAATGAGTACTGTTGCAACCCATGGATCGTCTTTGCCTTCCAATACATGAAAATTCCCCCCAAAAAACAAACATTTGGATTTTTGACTGGTAAAAGTAAACCACCATTCATAATTATATCCCATCTTATAACTACTGTACATACGTTTTTTAATTAGTTACAATTTTCTAAATTTATATTTATAAGAAGAACTACTTGAATCGTAAGAAAATAAAAAACCTTGTAAAGTTGCGGCTCCCGGGGCCACCGAAACCACTGATCCAGCTGGATTATCTCCTAAGCATTCCGCTAGTCACGGTAAGCTATCACAGTCGGCTTGACTGTGTGACCATTATGCCAATCAGCCCGAACGTCCATCTACCACATACGGCAGGAACAGCAGACGGCCATCCAGACCGCCCAGAGTTTTCCATGACTGCATTCCACCCAATCATGTTTCCATGATCACCAAGGGAAAACTTCAGCACTTTACTTCAAGTTACCGAGTACCCGACCCTAGTTAACCCTACGTACCCTAGTGAACCCTACGTTAGTTTGTCGAAGAGTATAGCAATCAACTTTGCTACCTAGTAACCTACTCTTCGACGGAAACCACTTACAAAGTTTCTAGCCTGTACGATGTCGCATGCTTATGGGTTTTTAAGTGTTCCACACAATTTGTTTCGGTTTAATCGCTTCTTAGGTGTATTTCCTTACGGTCTGGCACCAATGTAAGTATTGGCACATTCTGCTAGTGTTATTAAGTGTTCCACACAATTTGTTTCGATTTGATCGATTACAAAGCCCACAACGTTGATTTTACCCAAGTTATTTGCGGGATTCTATACCCTGTTATTGCCGAATGCAAATCATTGTGCGTAGCACATTGCATATGGTAGTGCATAAAACTGACAACATATCGTGTTAATGTTCAAATTTGAATGCAAGGCTTTATGTGAATTTCAAAAAATATATCATTTGGCATAAGAACATCGATAACCTTTTGTGATATCGGTATCGTAATATTCAAGGCAAACACCGATAATCGACATCACTCACAAAAACTACAATTGTTTCTCGCGGCAACGCATATTTATATTATCATGTGAAATTTTAGTACTATAAATTCAAATACCAGCATGGATAAACTAACAAAAACCGTTACGGAAAAAATGTAAAAGTAAAAATAAGAATAAAGTATTTGATGTATAATTGAAGTATGAGTAAATGATGAAAAAAACCGTAGTCAAGTTTAAGTACATGAAATTTGTCAGCGCTTTTTATTGGATAGTGAGCGCTCAAAGAATGTCTGATTACTGAAACACAGCACCAACGCGCCCTTAAGTCACGTGACGTAGCAAGTAATTAGCGTCTGCTTTGAACAACAATGGGTCCTGAAGCCAGCGACAGAATTCAGATTTAAAGAAGGTTTAATTTTAAAAAAACATCTCTTAGAAATAAATTTTATAAGATATATATAATGTATCGCAATATATTAGATGAACGAGAACTATATTTTCACGAGCTGTTCATATAAGAAGCAAAAAGTTTAAAGCAGAAATCAAGGATCAACATAATAAATACCTTACACATCATGCTTGCTCAAATAAAAAAGTATGCTTATTGTAGCGCCAACGGACTTTGTCGCCTATCGCATGATGATAGGCGATCCGCAAGTCAGGCGTTGGCTGGCATTTCCGGCTGTACTGGATATCGGGAGCCTTAAAAGCCCGACTCTGGGGCAGTTGGGGGCAGTCAGTGAGATAGTCATTAGTTAGTTGTCAGTTGGACAGTAGTCAGTAGTCATTCATTGAGTTGTTGTGTCTAAGTTGTCAGATAGTCGAGTGAGTTGCTACCTGTGATTAGTGCTGTATCTTGTGAAGTGCGTCTAATAAACGAACCTTAACCCAAAGTCGTTACATGGTGGAGATGCTCCTGCGTGCTTACCGGGTCAACTACACGTTCAATTCAGGTAGGCGTTTGTTGTGAGGGGTCTCTGGAAGACGAACTCAGCAATTTATTGCTGGGCACGAGACCACAACAACGGTCTGAGAGAACGTGGGGTTGGCAGTGAGTCGCAGTGGGTCCTCGTTTGGATGTCACACGGGAGTGGTGTGATTTCAGACGCTGGGGAAAGGAGTCGTCGAAGAGCGGCTGAAGAGGCGGCGAAGGAGATTCAAACCTATTACACGGGTTTGAGGCCGGCGACACCTCTGAGCACAGCGGCGCGAGCTTCAACGAGATTTCAGGAGGCAGGTGCAACATCAGAGCGATCTAAGGGACGGTCGAGAGGTCCCCCTGGCGAGGTGAGTGAGCTCACTTTCGGGCGCAAAGGTACGTGGGTGACCGGAGAGGCGGCCCAGCAAGGAGATATCCAAGACCTGACGCAGTTTGAGTTGGATTCCGAGCCACAGGGTGAGGAATTCGTGGATCCTCAGAGTCACCAGGTGTCAGATAGACGAAGAACCAGGTGTGCTGCGGGAAGAGGTGGATTCGAGCCGACGGAGGCACACGAGCATCGTGAAGGTGCACGGGGTGTTGGGGGCAAGGTCGACACACGTACCGAAGCGGGAGAAGAGGAACGACAGGAAACGCAGAGTGTCAACCGAGACCGGAAATTGCATACGCAACGTCTGGTAGACGACGCTGCGTCGTTCATTCCGCAAGTAGAAGGGCCCATAAGCCAGGAAACGATCGAAATATAAGCCATTCCGGCGGAAAGCAGTCGGAGGAAGGCGGGGGCCGTTAGCAGCGATCAAGGGTCGCGGGCTCGGCAGACTATTGAAACCAACTCGTTCGAGACACAAGAGACGGTGACCGAAAACCAGGAAGGGGCGCGTCCAGTGTCAGTGCAAGCGGAAGGCATTGTCGACAGGAGAAGCGCGGTCGGTGTGGAAGCCGACACCACTGGCATCACCGAGAGATCGTCGGGTGCCGACAGCAGGCAGCTGTCGACGGAAGAACACGACGCGGCGGAAGAGCGAAGAGCGGACTTTGAAAGAAGAAGCCTGCGCGAAGGCCTACGACCTCGAGCGTCTAGCACGCCGCACGCAGCGGTGTTGATCAGGCCGGAAAGAAGTGGACTTAGTGTCGGGGGTTCACCAAGGCGACAGTCCATAGCCCAGGAAGAGGAACTAGCTTGGGATCCTTTTCTGGCAGAGGAGGAGGACATGGCGGAGAGGCCGATTTTCCAGTACAAGAAGCCGGAGAAGTTCCGGGGCACGGCCAAGGAGAACGCTGTGGAATGGATTGACCGATTCGAAAGGATAGGTCGCCACAACAGGTGGACCAATAATGACTTGGCCAGGGCGGTAGACCTGTCGCTCGAAGGAGCGGCCTACAAGTGGATTGTAGGCCTTGAAGCGAGAAATGCGCGTCCTGAACACTGGGAAGACCGGAGAGAGAGTTGTGGGAGAGCAAGGCCCAGCGCGCGAGAGGGAAGTACCTGGGCTCAAGACGTTGTTTTTGAAGCAGTTTGTTGCGGTAAATTTGAAACGACAAATGGAGAGGAAGCTGCGGATGAGAGTCCAAGGAAAGGACGAAGACATAACGGAATACTTCCACGATGTTATGGATTTGTGCCGCATCGTGCAACCGGATATGGCGGAGGAAGTTTGCGTTGACCACCTGTTCAGGGGGTTAAGCCCAGCCCTTTATGAAAGGCTGTATGTGCTGGGAATCACGACCTGTGAAGAGTTCCTTGAAAAAGCCAGACTCCATGCAGATTCTGTGAAAACGGCCTACGAAAGAGGCTATGAAGATGCGCGCCGGGAGAATGAGAAAGCTCCCATCGCGGGAGTAGGCTTTGACAAGATGCAAGAGCTCCAGCGCCAGATACAGGAGCTACGCGATGAGCTGGCGAAGGCAAAAAGGCCGTCGGGAAAGAAAAGCATTGACGGCGATAAAGATGAAAATAATCGAAAACCGAAGAGGAACCCGTTCAGATGCTATAATTGCGATGAAGAGGGGCATATGGCAAGAAATTGTCCAAAGGAGAGGAGGCGAGACGGCAAGCCAAAGCCTACAAAGCCTACAAAGCCAGAGGGGGAGGAGCCAAAAGCAGCCTGTGCTGTGATTGGTGGAGAGCTAAGCCAATCAGGAGGAGCGGCCAATGGCGGGGATCAACAGCCTACAGAAGAAATCTGGATTGGCGGATGCCCAGTGGAAGCTTTGGTGGACACGGGAGCAGTGATTTCCGTCATTACGCCGTCATTAGCAAGCAAGTTGAACCTGAAAATTACCCCATGGAATGGCCCCATGGTGGTAACGGCGGATGGCCAACCTATGCAACCCAGAGGGAAAGTTGCCCTTACGGTGAAGAATAAGAACACGTCGGTGGAAGGGGAAGCCGTTGTGTTGAAGACGTTCGGGCCCGATTTCATCATGGGAAGAAATTTGTTGAAGCTCTTCAAAGAGTTAAAAATCTGCTTCAGCAGCCCTCCGACAGTAGAGCTCGGAGCGATTGACGTCGGAGCGGTCGGAGGCGGGGGCGCCATAAGGAAGGTGACTGCAACAATGCGGGTCACGGTGCCAAAGAGAAGTGCGGTACCAGTGAAAGTGTCTATCCCAGAGGGAGGAGACAAGGACGCGATTATGCTCCTCCGCCCGTCGAAAAAGCTGCTAGAAAAGAGTGGTTTATCGGCGGGACACGCGTTAATTGACTGTATCAAGTCGAGCGCGGTGGTTCACGTTATGAATGTTGATCACACGGATCATGTGATTGTGGAAGGGACATCCCTTGGGCAATTGGTGGCTGTCGACCAGAGCAGCAGCCTTCCACTCGAAATGGAAGATGGATGGGCAGCCGGGAGGGGCGGTGAGCG
Source organism: Daphnia carinata (assembly GCF_022539665.2). Taxonomy (NCBI): domain Eukaryota; kingdom Metazoa; phylum Arthropoda; class Branchiopoda; order Diplostraca; family Daphniidae; genus Daphnia; species Daphnia carinata. The sequence goes on along the minus strand of NC_081340.1, from coordinate 996,761 downwards.
GCCTATGAAGCTGAAAGACCCGGCTATGTTCGAGGAATCTGTGGCGAAAACGCTGGCGGGAGAGGATCGTGAGGACCTCATTTCGCTTCTGATGAGTTTCCAGGATGTGTTCGCTGAAGGCAGCGATTGTCTTGGGCAGTGTACTGTCTTGGAGCATGCTATACCTACGGGTGATGCAGCGCCGATCAAGCAGTTACCAAGGCGACGTGCCTGGCAGGAGCGAGAGCTCATTAAGGCGGAAGTAGACAAGATGCTGCGGCAGGGGGTTATTGAACCTGCGCAAAGCCCCTGGTCATCGCCAATCGTCCTTGTGAAAAAGAAGGACGGGAAGTGGCGATTCTGCATCGATTACAGACGTTTAAATGACGTAACGACGAAGGACGTCTATCCGCTTCCGCGCATCGACGATGCGTTATCGAAGCTGGAGGGAGCAACGCTTTTCAGTGTTGTAGACCTTCAGAGTGGGTACTGGCAGGTGCCGGTTGCCGAAGGAGACAAGCCAAAGACAGCGTTTGTGACGCCCGACGGCCTTTATCAGTTCCGAGTGATGCCATTTGGATTGTGTTCAGCACCGAGCACATTCCAGCGGCTCATGGACATGGTGTTGGCAGGGCTTAAGTGGACTGATTGCCTTGTGTACATGGATGACGTAGTCATCTTTGGGAGGGATGCTCGAGAACATCTGGAGAGGCTCGGAAAAGTCTTGTCATGCTTCCGGGGGGCGAATCTAAAGCTGAAGATTGAGAAGTGTGCCTTCGGGAATGAGCGTGTGAGAATGTTGGGCCACGTCGTGAGCCGAGCCGGAATTGAACCGGATCCTGACCACTGCAAAGCCATTGAGAAGTTCCCTGGTCCAAACCTCAATGCTAGTGAAAAAGTAAAGAGGAAGTGGGTGAAGAGCTTTGTAGGCCTTTGCTCTTTCTACCGCAAGTTTGTGCCCAACTTCGCCAAGACGGCGTATCCTCTCACGGCGATGGAGGGAAAAGGAATGTTCCGTTGGGGAGAGCCAGAGCAGAGTAGCTTTGCAGAGTTGAAGGCGGCGCTGGTAAAGGCAGCTCGGCTGGCTAACCCAGATTATGGAAGGACTTTTGAGGTACATCCAGACGCTTGCGACTATGGAATAGGCGCAGCGTTGATGCAGGACAGAGACGGGCACGCCATGCCCATTTGTTTTGCAAGTCGAGTGCTGAAAAAGTCCGAAAGGAACTCTTCGATAACGGAAAAGGAGTGCCTGGCCATTGTATGGGCCATGAAGAAGTTTCGCCCATACGTCTGGGGAACGAAGGTGGTGGTAAAGACAGATCATCATGCCCTGTACTGGCTGATGACAAAACAGGAGCTGAGTGGCAGGCTAGAACGAGGGAGTTTGTCGTTGCAAGAGTACGACATAAGCATCTGCTACAAGAAGGGAAGTCTCCACGAGGATGCGGATGCCCTATCGCGCTACCCAACACAAGAGGGGGTGGAGGAAGACCATGCGACACCTATCCCCGTTGCAGCCATGGAAATGGACGTTCAGTCCTGGATTGACGGACAAGATCGTGTAAGGCAGTGGGAGCGGATCAGGCAGGGGATGATCAGTAACACTTCAACGCGATACGGGAATTTTGTACTGAAGAATGGCTTGTTGTACCTGAGAACGATCAGGTTCGGGCAGGAATTTGACCGGCTCTGCGTGCCGCCGGAGAAACGTAAGGAGGCACTGTCGTGGGTTCATGATGAGCCTACGGCGGGGCACCTAGGGCAAGCACGAACCCTGGGGAGGGCTCGTCAAAGATTTTACTGGCCGAAGATGGACAGAGCGGTGATCCGGTATGTCAAGGCATGCAAAAGCTGCCAGACACGGAAGCCGGAACAAGGAAAGAAAAAGGGACACATGGAGATCACGCAAGTGGGAGGACCATTCGAGAGGATCGGGATAGACGTCCTGGGTCCGTTCCCGCGGTCACGAAGCGGGAATACAAACGTTATCGTTGCCATTGACTACCTCACCAAGTGGGTAGAAACGAGGGCAGTTCCGGATGCCACAGCCCGGCAAATATCGAAATTCTTCGTTGAAGAAATCGTGTTGCGGCATGGATTTCCGCGGGAGTTGACTTCCGACCAGGGAAAGTGTTTCACGGCCGAAGTGACCCGAGAGGTGTTCGCACTCCTGCGTCTCTCCCATCGAATGACGGTGCCTTATCATCAGCAAGCAAACGGACTTGTGGAGCGCCAGAATAAGACGCTAGCAACCATGCTGGGGATGTATGTGGATGAAAGTCACGAAGACTGGAACGAGTTCCACGGTTTTGTGACTTTTGCCTATAACTCCGCGCGCCAGGAGAGTACCAATCATACACCATTCATGCTGGTGTATGGGCGAGAGGCAGTTATTCCGACGGATCGGCTAGCAGCGACGGGGCCGAATCAATCAAAGCTTGCTGAACCAAAGGATCTGCTGAAGGCTATGGCGAACTTGAGAGAAGACGTACGAGATTGACTGGCCCTTGTGCAACAGCGCCAGAAGACTCAGTATGACACCAGAGTCAGTGAGGCACCGGTATACGAACCCGGTGACCTGGTGTTAATCTTCCGGCCACAGAGGAAGAAAGGTCTCGCTGAAAAATTACTGCATCAGTACGTAGGCCCTTTCAAGGTAATCAGACAAGTCACTGATCTCAACTACGAGCTTCGAAAGCCTACTGGGAAGAGGACCATTGTGGTCCATGTTTCCCAAATGAAGAAGTTTGTTATCGAGTCAGATGACGAACCCGATGGCGTGGTAGGAGCTGAAGCCGTGACGCGTGCCGACACCAGCGAGGGGCCACCAGAAGGCGACACCACAGCAGTGGCCGACGAACCGGAGGCAATGATGGAATCGGAGACGGCGGTGCGTGCTGGCACGAGTCGTGAGAAATCGCTGGAAAGCGACACCGCGGCAGTGGTTGGACAACCCGAGACAACAGGCGCAAAAAGAAAAGCGAAACGCCGACCACTGGAAGTGATTGAGGAGGAAGATGGTAACGAAGGTCTACAAGAAGAAGAGGAGCCAATACCTGGGGTTCGAGAGGGGGTGGAACCGCCACGGGGTCGTCCGATCCGACAAAGACGGGCACCAGGATGGATGAGGAACATGTTGCTTTTATCTGTGATCTGTACCCTTGGACAGGTGACCCAAGCGCATGAAATGAAAGGCAAGTTCGTGGTGACAGAGGGGGCTGTTTTTCATCCGGAGGGAACCCTAGCGTTAGGCGACTCTGAATGGATCGTCATTTATGATGTGCCAATCAAACGGGCGGAGCAGGTGATCAAGCGTGTCACCAATTGGGCGGACGAAATGCTTCGAGCATTTGACAGAGTCGCGATGGGAAATTTCCCAATAGAAGTGAAGCCATTCTTGGAGGGACCGGCGTTCGATTTGGTGGAAATCAAGTCCAGAGCAGAGCGGCGACGACAAGAGTTCAGAGAGCTGGAGAGAGCCCTTAAGGGCGATGGTACTCGGCAGAAGCGCGGGCTTTTCGACGCTGGAGGGAGAGTACTTAGCTGGTTATTGGGACCGCTACCACCCAGGAGCTAGAATCGGTACATACAAGGCTCGAATCTTACGACAAGAAGGGCCTGGAAGTAGTACATCTTCTGCAGGAGCAAGCAACGCTCCTGAATGTCACGCTGGGACACCTGGCGGAGCATGAAGCGGAAATCGACAGCTTGATGGCAGCGTCGGGACAGATGCGCCGCGAGCAAGCGCAACTGAGGAAGGTCTTCAACGAGAGCTGGACACACCTGTCGAGGGAATTGCTTTATCTCCAAAGAGTGGCGCGGTCGATCGAGAAAGCTAATCGCGCATTGGACTGGACGGCGGGGGTTCTGCACGGCTGGCAGACTGGGCTGGCCGACGCAGCAATAGGAAAGCTGTCACCCCTAATGTGCCCCCCGAACGTACTGACTCAAGCGTTGGAGTCCGTGCGACAGGCGTTACCACAAGGATGGGGACTGACACCGGCCCTTCAAGGGGGTAATGGCTGGAGGGCCTACCAAGAGGCGAGGGTGGAAGCGGCACTGGCAAACGGCAACATTCGGTTGTTTATTCATTTACCAGTATTTGAATTTAATTATGCGTTGCAAATTTACAGTGTGTTCCCGATGCCAGTGGCCACCAGCAAAGGGGAATCGATGTCCCATTCCTACGCTGGATTGGCCCCCTATCTTGGAGCGTCGCCGGATCACCAGCTGTTTGTGGAGTTTAACGCGGATGAAGCTCGAAAATGTGCGCCGTTCATGGGCAGTGTGTGCCCTTTCTTAAAGCCCATTGACCGAAAAGGAAGAATGAAGAGCTGTACGGCGTCCGTGTTTCTGCAGGAGCAGGGAGCAATTCAAAAGAATTGTCGTTTGGACAGTAAAAAGTGGGCCGGCATAGATCTGTTTTATGTCGGAGGACGGAAGTGGGGTTACGCGGGGAAGGACAATGTAACTATAGTGCTCCAGTGCCCTGGTAAAAGGATCGGCGGAATAGGTTTGCCACAAGTGCTGCCAGCAGCAGGGGTGATAAAAATCCCACGACTTTGTTCGGCAACCTCAGATGACTGGGTACTGCAAGCAAGCTTCCGACAGATGCTGCCAATGAATGTCACAAGTGTCATTGACGAAGAAGCGGCCGGGATGCTGAGCAGCTTGCTGGTGCCGGTGATGGAGCAACCGCAACCGGTGGTGAAGAGTCCAATAATGGAGGATGCACCAGCAGCGCTTCGCCCACCAACGCGTATAGACAGAGCAGGGGCGGCTTCGCATCTGAAAGCCGTCGAAGGCCTACGCCGACAATGAGAAGAAGAGGAGAACGTTAAGCGGTACCCATTTGAATGGGTTATTGGACTGCTGTTCCCAGTGCCTCTTATTGTTTACCTGATGTTCGAATATCGGAGGCTGAGGAATCACGTCGATGTTCTGTTATTGGCTCGTGTCGCTGAAGTACAACAGCCCAAAAACGGGGACAAATCCGATTCCAGCACGGTGGCGAGAACCTCGCCACCGAACACGGAATAGCCTTATTAAATGTAGGCACACTGGCCAGCTGAAAGTTGGCCAAAACAGTAGAAGTAAAATGTGTAGTCTTGTACCCTTTCCTCTTGGGGTTGTCAACATTCAGACGCCCCATGCTTGTAGGTAGGAGGGGGGATGTAGCGCCAACGGACTTTGTCGCCTATCGCATGATGATAGGCGATCCGCAAGTCAGGCGTTGGCTGGCATTTCCGGCTGTACTGGATATCGGGAGCCTTAAAAGCCCGACTCTGGGGCAGTTTGGGGGCAGTCAGTGAGATAGTCATTAGTTAGTTGTCAGTTGGACAGTAGTCAGTAGTCATTCATTGAGTTGTTGTGTCTAAGTTGTCAGATAGTCGAGTGAGTTGCTACCTGTGATTAGTGCTGTATCTTGTGAAGTGCGTCTAATAAACGAACCTTAACACAAAGTCGTTACATTATTTCAAATATCTTAATCATTTACTGCTTAATTTCAAATTAACAAGGGTTGGATTATAGTTGGACGAATAGGTGCCTGAGTACTGAGTTATAGTACAATGAACAAGCCCTGTGAGCAATAGGAACTTATAAATGTGCATGAAGCTGCATTATAGTACAACAATTCCTTACAATTCTCATTCTGTTAATTAATTTTTTTAAAAGGAAAGAAACAGATAAAAGGTTTGTCTACTCTTGTTGGCTAACCTTCAGGACACAGGCAAGAACGATCCAAATGTGAAGGCAAGCTGTCTCATGCCAATACATCAGGCAAGGGAACAGACATAGTCATCCATAAGGTTGCCACCCATTTCGGCACTTTTTTCAAGGTTTTAGGTGTCGTGTTATAATATATTGTGAAATTTTGCTCACTTTGTTCTTAGACGCTTTGTTAGCAAGTTTATTAAAGTTTATTTGAAGTTTATTAAGTATATCTTGGAAAGACCCACTAGATCGAGGAAACAGCCCAGCCGGTTGGCAGATTATGAGGTTAGTGGTGATTCTGGGTGGGTTGTGCGAGGTAGAGGTAGACGTGGTGGACGTGGGCTGGCTGTTCCTAATCAACCGATTCGGCCAAATGCATTGACAATCCAAGGTCAAACAGGTAATAGAATTTTGTTACATTGTTGATTCGTTTTGTTAAAATCAAATTTGGCTTAGGTCCATTAACTTTAAATGAACTGACACCAGAGGAAGCCGCTCAATACCTGGAAGCCGCTCAACGACATTCATCAAGGGGATCTATCCCTGTAATGGTTGAAGAACCTAATATCATACCTACACCGGATGATGAAAGTGAAGATGGAAATGAAGAAGAGAATGAAAGAAATAGCGCGGAGAGTGAAAGAGAAATCGAAGAAGAGAGTGAGCAAAGTGATATAAGAGGAAGTGAAGAAGAGAATGAAGGAAATAGCGAGAAGAGTGAAAGAGAGAAGAAGAGAGAGTGAGCAAAGTACCCCACCCACACGAAGTCGTCGGCGTTGTCGTCGCGCGATAGGAACGCCTTCTCCAGGACGTCGTTGGGAGGAACGTCGTCGAGCCAATAATCATTCAACCGAGAGGCAATCTTTGTCAAGGAGTCAAAGCGAAGAATCAAACGCCGATATTACCAAGAGTGATCTATCATTAGGTGAAGAAACACTCGCTCCTGTGACTGAGGGGTCTTCTCAGCAACGTAAACGTCAGCGGGCTACACACATGCGCTGGAAACTTGTATTTAAAGCAGGAAAGAAGTAGGAAATACTTGTTCTTTTACGTTTTTTTTTTCTAACGTGCTATTTTTAAATCTAGGTTAAGTAATATCCTTGTTGACCGCAAACATGGATACAAGTTTGGTGTCTGGAAGGTGCTGAGTAATGGTATTCTTTATCGGTGTAATCATCGACCACAGCAGACTCCTTGCAAATGCACAGTTTTGCAATCAGGTACATACATCGTCTTTTTAAAGATTTCTTGTATTATTTAATGCTTATTCTGATTTCAGGCAATGCAATCCTCCAGCGAGGAGTGCACATTACTTCCTGCCCAAAACAAGAAAAAATATATATGAGTCGCTAGTCATTTACAGGGACGCTAAGCGTGAAGGATTGAAAAATAAGGGAAAATCTGCTAAGGCCATTACCGACCCCATCATCGCTAAGCACTTTGCATCAAATAGGAGAATGAAACTTGTGAATAGAACACGAGTCTGTAAATCAGTCAACATGGCTAGGTATTTTTACACATTTCTTGCCTAAGTATTTATTTAAAAAATTCCAAACTTTGTTTAGAGCGAAGACTCGTCCAAAAAATCCAAAAACACTGGATTTTTCATTTGAGGACGATGGAATTCCGGATGGGCTAAACCTTCATGACGTAGTAACCGCGAAGCACAGACACATAGTCTGTTTCACTAACAAACAGGCGCGGCTATTAAAAAATGCTAAAAGATGGTACATGGATGGAACATTTAGCATCATCAAAAAACCATTTATGCAGATGTGGACGATACACGCTTTAATTCGATATGGAAACGAAAAGAAAATGGTTCCATTATGTTTTGTCCTCATGTCTAGTAGGACTCAAAAGGACTACATACGTGTGCTGAAACACATAAAAACTGTAATTCTTGGTAACAGGTATAACTATACATTTTTTATGACTATGAATGTAGTAATTACGAGACATTATTTATTTGTACAGTTACGTCATGAAAGAATGTGTCGTTGATTTTGAGAAGTCAGTGTGACTGGCTATTGAAAAAGAGTTTGGTATTGGTGTTAAAATATTTGGATGTGGCTTCCATTGGACCCAGTGTATTTTTCGCCGCATAAAATCATTGGGTAAAATAAGACAGACAAATTAATAAGTAAAATTTTGAAATATATTAATGAATATTATAGGTTTAATAAGAGCATATCGTACAGACATGCGAATTCGTGGGATTTGCAAGTGAGTGTGAATTTTTCTATATTTATTGTGGAACTTAACAGATGTATTTACTAACTATTGCAGGAAAATGATGTCTCTCCATCTCCTCCACATGGAAAAATTCCTACTGCCTTTGCAAATTTAAGATCAGCTGTCTGGGAAATTGAAAACAGGGAGAACCGAACTATGATGCGAAAACTGTACAACTACATGGAAAATACCTGGATCGACAGCTTGCTTTGGCCTCCTAAAGTTTGGTCGGTCTTCATGCAAGAGGTATTAAAAGAAAAATATAATTTAAAACATTCAAATGATTACATTCACTCTAACATGCTTTAGGTGAGAACCACTAATGACGTTGAAGGCTGGCACACACATCTAGCAAATCACGCTGGACTTAGCATTAGCAGTAAAGGCCTCAACCTGTATATTCTCCTCGAAGTTCTCTACGAGGAGGCTATACAGGTTGATATATACACAAAGATGCTTGAACAGGGTCAACAACTGAGAAGACAGCGAAAAACTTTCAAAGAATTAAATTTAAAACTGTTTGGTTTGTGGAACGACTATTCCAAACAAAAGATAACGACCGCAGAACTTTTAGAACAATGTGCAGATATTTATACAAAGTTCAACGCAATTAAATATGCAAAAACGGCGAACGATGCTCGTCTCTTTGAGTTAGAGACAGAATAGAAATTTGAAGAAATATCAGCAAACACCACGCGAATAAAAAAAGAAAAAAAAATCAAGAGCTCCGCTCTGTTACTACGCGACCACGCGACTGACAATTTCACGACAGACAGCATAAGCATAAGTCGAGTGGTGGTGGTGGCGCTGACTTCCAGAACCCATACAGCTAGCGCCACTAGTGGCCTGAACAAAGTGTAAAGTCGACAGGCCTGTAAAGTACCGAAAATTTTCAGGCCATTGGCCTGAATGTCTGGCATCCCTATATGACTTGCAACATAATTTTTTTTGTGCCGAAACGGACACAGTTGGTGCCGAAAGAGACACAATTGGTGCCGAAATGGAGAATATTAGTGCCGAAACGGAAAGATTTTTAATAAACGAGGAGATTTTAAATACAAGGGGGGACCAAGCGTTCTATATGGGTGCCGAAAACGCAAAAATCGAAAGTGCCGAAAAAAGTGCCGAAACGGGTGGACACCATCCATAACATCATGTCATGGTACGTCCTATAATAACAATTAGTAATGATGGTAGTTATCAAAGATTACTCTATTGACACTGAAGCCGTACTAAAATAGCAACAAATGTTATCCCCAGTTATACTGCTAGAAATTGTAGACCAGTAATATCAAGTTGGATTATACATTCAACAATAGAATAGATGTGTGTCACACACAATTCTAACTTGTATTACTAAAGCAAATTTTACTATCCATTTCAACTTGTAGAAAAACCATATAAAAGATACTGCTGCTAACACTGATGCACATAATCTTTGTGGTGTGTGCCTAATCAACACCATAGATACTGCTTTTATTTCGTGTGGGGCACACCCTATGTGCAACATGTGTAGAGCGTTTCGGCCCTTTTTGCTGTTTTTGTCGGGCGCCCATTCAACAAATTTTAAGGATTTTTGTTCAATAAATTCTCACAGTTGATATGAAAACAACTTTTGCTTGGTGCTGAATTATAAAATAAGAACAACGTTTCATAAGCAAAAATGTTCATTTTGACTCTTACGAATAAAATCATTTTCACAAAGAATATGTTTGATGAATTAGTAAATATCGCAATCAGTAAAATAATATTTTTAAGCCAAATTGTAAAAATTTTTCATAAGAAAAAATGTTACAGTTGTAATAAGTATCATAGATAATATGATAAAAGTGAAAGAATGATAAGTAAAAGTAAAAAATTTCTGATGTCATCCAAACTGGTAAACAACAGAAGACAATACAGCGATATTTTTGGTAGGAAGATATAGGTGTAGAAGAAAGGGCTGGTCTTTCGGCCCGTTTTTCTAAGGGTTGTACGAGTTAGAATGGTGAGTTAATATTTGTAGTATTACTTGTAGGGTAGTCGCGGCAACACAATTATTGTCGTTCTGCGACAGAAAAACATATCCAACGTTTCTCCCATAAGTCGGCTATCATTTCTCCTGCTCGCAATTCCCAGACGAACCAAAAGGCATAACTAGTTTTGTTGGCCATTTCAAGGTAACGAATAATAGTATGGAGACGGTAACCTGAATAGGAATTTTCTAGGAACTTTCTTCATTGAATACTTTTCAATCTGTCTTTGTAAACCCCTTCATAGCATCATAATATTGTAAGAGCTGATCAAATAATACAAGCAGTAGGGTATTTTACATGGAAGTTATATCATCTTGTTTCATTGCCTTATCTGCTTAAAGAACAAAAGATGATTAAAAACGGGTGCTGCTTATCAGAGGTAGAGTTAAGCCAGTCTAGATACATAAATAAAAAAGTCTGTAACAAATGGGTAGTTGTGTCGGGCTAAATTGAACCTAGGGGTAGGTAAGTCGGATTTTTAAACACGAAAGGGTAGGTTTGTCGGGCTCAACTAAACCAAGGGTTAGGTGTGTTGACCGGTTTCAACGAAGAGAGGGCTATGTCGGACTGTTTCAATTGAAGAGGTTGGTGTGTTGTTCAATTTCCATCGAAGTGGTAGGTATGTCGGACTGTGTTAATCGAAGGGGTAGTTGTGTCGATCAGTTTTAAACGAACGGGTAGGTATGTCTGTCTTAATAAACAAAAGGGTACCTACGGCGGCTGTAATTGCAGTTTATTTATAATGGAGTAGATGTGACGGGTGCGTTTTAATTTTTTTATTGGGTACATGTGTCGAGGTAGCTTTGAAGGGATATGTTTTCCCTTTTCTGCACGGTTACGTATGTCGGGCTGTGGATTGGCGGTGAAATAGGACTCAAACGAAATAGGACTGGAGAAATAGGACTGAAAATTTCCAGTCCTATTTCTACCGGAGAAATAGGACTGGGAGAAACAGAACTGACTTTTAAAAACTTTTAGGACAGTCCTATTTCTCCTCTGCATCAGTCCTATTTCTCCTTAGAAATATTCCTATTTCTTTTACCTTGTTCCAATGGGAACGATGAGCCTCCAATCCGGTAGGCAATGTAATGGGTAAGAGCGCCGGCTTATATCCATTTTCCTTTTTAAAAAACCGATGGCGTTTGCTCATTATTTAAAAGATTCACAAATTTTTTATCTCTTATCCTATTTTAATTTTAATTGCTGGGGAACATAAATTATTTTGAATCTAATAGAGTTCATTTAATAAAATATAGGCTCATCGTGCCCATTGGAACAAGGTAAAAGAAATAGGACTGATGCCATGGAGAAATAGGACTGATGCCATGGAGAAATAGGACTGTCCTAAAAGGTTTTAAAAGTCAGTTCTATTTCCCCCAGTCCTATTTCTCCGGTAGAAATAGGACTGGAAATTTTCAGTCCTATTTCGTTTCAGTCCTATTTCACCGGCTACCGGTGTGTGTTTTTCGTTTTTTTGGGGTACGTCTGTCGAAACCTCTAGGTACTTGTGGCGGAGGGTAGCGCTGTCCTCATGCCGTTTCGAGCTCAACATATCTCAAGATGTAAAGGTTGCAGGAAAAGCTTTAGACCATAGCTGAGAAGAAGACCAGATTTGTAAGCGAATCCGGTTTTGGAGAAATCTCTCTATCTAAATTTGGAAGCGGTCAGACGATCGCAGGTTTCCAAGGAAAACACCGACACAACAGAAAAGCTTGCCGAATGCTTCAATTAAAAATTTTGGATCTAGCCAAGCCTTTACTTTTCTTATTTCATCGCAGCCATCAAACGAAGAAGACACTAGCCACGCCAGAGCAATTTGCACCGCAATGAAACTATGGTGAAATATGTACGGAAAGGTTTTTGTATTCCCGCCGGCTTAACATCCTCTCGCAGATTTACCTGGGACATCCCAGCTGGCACAGGTCACTGCTGGGAAGTGACCATGAAACGACCTCTTTTGGCTTGGTAACAACCCGAAGTAAAAACCAGATTATGTCCGATTTACTGTCTATTGCACACGCCTGATCACGACCAATTGAAATTATTAGGTAATGACCCAGTGTGTGTAATAAACTGTGAAGTGGTGCCAACCTGGTTTAACTCGGGTAGTGATCAAGCAAAAAGAGGTAGTTTAATGATCACTTCCCAGCAATGAACTGTGCCAGCTGCGGATCAAGAGAAAAACGGTTTACAACTTGATTTACTTCCACAGTTCTTGTATTTTTGCTTCTGGAACCGGATACAAATAAAAACAATTATTAAAATAAATGAAAATGATACAATTTGAGAAAATTTCTTTTAGGAAAAATGAAATATTGAAAAGTGAGATCTTCTTAGTCTTCTTATTTTGTTTCTTCTTAATTTGTTTCTTCTTAGTTTACTTCTTCCCTTTGCCTTTATTGGAGACGGACGAACTAGCCGAGTTTTAAATGTTGGATACTGCGGATCTGTTGCATCCACTGGTTCCGGCAACCGGAGAATCCGACAGACTTAAAACACACGACTGAACGACGTTTGAAGTGTCTTCAGTGCGCTGGACTCGACGTTTTGACTTGAAAATCCAATCTTGGGAAGCCTTTTCAATGTCAGGATCGTTGACATCTCCGTACTTTATGTTTGCCTTTACCGTTCCTGCAAATTAGAGCAAGGAAGGGAATTTGTAGTTTAAATTAATTAATTGAAAAGTAATGGGACTAAATGGCAGTCACCTACTAACAACGAGAGAGAAGCAATTTGATCCTTTTACGGCTATTTTCTTCTTATCTCTTCCTATCCACGACAACTCGCAGCCAAATTTGTCCGTCACAAGGGCTGCCCATATACGGCGGACGAAGTCACCAAGGTCACTGCCACCCAATGTCGAATATTTTGAAACCTAAACACAGAGGAACAAAAGGAAATTAGCAGCTAATCTTTAAATAAAAAATTGGATAAACATAATTTTCACAAACACAGGGAAGGGAACTGGACTAAAAAAACCATTGAAACCTACCAGTTTGATGCAATTGCGTTTGTCAATCAAAAGATCCTTCAGCATATGCCAGCTGTCACAGTCGTCAACAGGCAACTTCATAACTTCGTCGAAGAGGTCTTCAATGTGTTGGTTGTCCTGGAAGGCCAGCAGTCGATCAATTTTCTGTTCCACTCGATTAACACATTGGAGGATCTCGCAAGATTTCTTCAACGTCAGCCGAGAAACATTCTTGTCGAAGGAGGATTCTTGAGCAATCGCGGGTTTCTTGAGGGAAGATGAAGTATTGCTATCGACAAAAAAACGCCTCTTGGAGCCAGGAGAAGCTGCGACATGCTGATGACTGGAAACTAAAGACGACATTGGAGCCGGAAGCTGGTGGTTCATGTCACGAAGGGGAGAGAGGGGCTTAATACCAAGTGGCTGCTTGAAACGACTGATGGTTTCGACACCATCCTTCTGCGTGTTGAAGATCTTGGAGAAAACCGTTTTCGCGAGATTGTTCAAATGACGGGATTTGTTTGCACTGGCTTTAGCAGTGACAGGCTTTTCAGCAACCGTGTTGACAGTGTTTGTCTTGGTAGCGTTTACCTTGGCAGTGTTTGTCTTTAAAAGGTTGGACTTGGCAGCGTTTGCCTTTGCAATGTTGATCTCGTTGGTTTTTTTTCCGGCTGCTGACTTGCCTTGACTTTGGACAGGACTCTCTCGTAAAGTGGTAACTTCATTCTCCGATTCTAGATCTGAAACATAAATCACATGAACATTGACATAAATCAGACTTAACACACACCGACATAAATACACACCTTCATCCAAATCTGGTAAGGTGTCTTCAATCGTTTCGTCGGGAGACGAGTCGGTATCCTCCTCTAAACTAATAGCGCACTTTTGGGTTGATGTTGAAGGGCCGTTTGTGATTGATCTCTTTTCTATGTATCTTTTGCTAAATAAATGATCTTGGCTTCTCCATCAAGCCGAAATCCGTGTTTCTGGATTGCGTCCCATCCAAGGATACAATCCTCAGAAACACCATTTGTAACAATAAACTCTTGTCTCAAAATTGACTCTCCGTATCGTACGGGTAAATTAACTCTTCCCAGCGTATGTAATTTTTTCTCCCCTACATCGTATAAATTAAAATCAAGTTGACTGCCGATCGCTTGACCTCTTTGGGGTAATTTCCTAAGTAATCTCTCGTGAATAATACTCTTAGACGCGCCTGTATCGAATAATGCTTGAAATGGGATCTGAAAAATTTTCAATGGAATTATCGGTGTCGATTCATTCGTTATAGTTGTTAATTCTGCGACTTGTCGGGATTTAAACTTTGCCGTTGGTATTTGCGACAATCAACCTGAGAATGACCCCGATGTCCAAAAAAATTGCAAGTCAGCTGTGGCGGTGTAGGCTTATAGTTAGAATCGCCAGCTGGGTTCGAAAAAGAGGGTCTAGGAGCTGTAGGCCTATTCTGAAAATTATTTGATGGACGTGCGCCATTGTAATTATTATTCTGCGGAGCAGGTCTCCAATTTTTATCCTGGTTAGTGTTACTAGCTTGGAATGAAACTTGTTTCTTATAGGAAGCGTTCGGCGTGTAAGACACATTATCTTTTTTATCAAATTGCAATTGCCTTACCGCCTGCGTTAGCTCGAGAAGAGCGCTCTTAATTTCGTCCTTCTCAGTTTTTGGGTCATCGACCTGTTTACTTCCCTGTCTGATATTTGCTACGGCATTATTGACGAATTCTTTTTGGTACAATATCATTTCATTGAGTTCTTTTAATTCTGCGTCTTTGGTGTTAGACGGCGCAGTCACTGCCCTAATAAAATCGTGTATTCCCTATCCGTTTCCATGGCTTCTAAACGCAATGCATACATTCGGGTTGCCGAAATAAGATCATTAAAATTCTTGAATTCTTTATATTTAACTTTCGATTGTAATTTGGAATCCAGCCCCTCGATAAATTTCTGCATAAGAATTATAGCGAAAGAGGCTTCTGAATAGCCTACAGGATATGCGCGTTTGAAAATTTCCTGCAGACGGTGAGCATATTCTACAATGTTTTCCCCTGGCTTACGCTTAGCTTTATTAAACTTCTTCTGATAAAAATCTGCATTTTCATCATCATGAAAATGATCAAGAAGAGATTCTTTAATCAGAGCATAGTTGTGAGGAAGAACCTTCAAAGTTGCCTGTATGATCGAGAAAGCTTTATCAACCAATTTTGCCCTTAACATCTGAATAGTTTTCTTTTCAGACCAACCTGACCCATCTACTATACTTTCAAAAGATTCTAACCAGGAGTCAAAACACACAAGGGGATTTCCAGAAAAGAAGGAAGTAGCTGTAAACGGGAAAAGGTATGTTGATTATTTTGGAACTCGTTCAAATCATCGACCGTGGCCGGTCTTGATGGAGAACAAGATTCTGCCATGTTTGAATTAAATATTGGAAAATTTAAAGTTCTTCGCTGTGGATTTCGGGGGTGTTCTGAAGTGTCGTTCGTAATTGCCTTAGATTCTCTTGCGTTATATCCGATTGGCTGAGTGAGCGGATTCGAGGACAGTGTAGAGTTTGTGACTGATTGGAACGATAGTTTCTTCTGCGTGACCGTTTCCTCTTCGGAATGCTTCCCGACAGCGGCGATGTTTGTTGGATTGGCGTGCTTTGCTGTTGCGTTGGTCTCGTTTGTATGCACGTCAGCGATTATCTCAACTTTATTTCCGTTTGCGTGATTATTGGCTTGATGTCGCTCGCCTACTGTGCGAAAAATGGGTTGTTGGCTTCCGGAAAATTGTTCAGTTTGTCCAACAGGAACAAAATTTCCGGCTGTAGCACCTCCAAGTTGCTGATGAGTTGTAGGTTCTTTAGGTACGATGCTAGGTTGGCTACTTCTTTCAGGAACATTCGTTGGGACTCCAGCAAGATCTCTTCCAGATGAATTGATGTGTTGCTCACTATCGTGATTATTTCCACGTATCTCCTGTCCTCGTCTCTGTCGGTGATGTCCCGTCTCGGAACAAACCCGAATAGTTCCCGCTTTGTTGTTGGTGTGATCTCTTGCAGGTCTATTATGTTGTAAATTTGTCCGTGTAGACAAGTCAGAACCTGTATCGCGTGTCGCGTGAATATTTTCTTGTGCTTCGTCAAAATTTCCTCCGTCTGCTTCTTCGTCTTGTTCGTGGTCGGTCCACTGGCTTTCACTTCCAGAAGAGATGTCAGATACTTCAGAAACGTCTTCGGTTGTTTCCAATCCGTTAGTGTTAGCTTTTCGGCGTCGTAATTCCTCTGAATGTCGCGCATCAACGCGACAAGGTGATCCCAGATTTTCGGGTCGCTCGATTGGAAGTCCTTCTCCCTCTCCTTGAGGCTCTTGATGGCTAGCAGTAAGAACGGTAGCTGGCATTTCGGTAAATGGAAGATGCTGTCCTGTTTCTTCTTGACCTCTTGAAACAGATGCTGGAGGCTGACGTTGAGCTGGTCTTCCATTGGTTGTCTTCTTTTTTGTTTGTTGGGGAAGTGTTTGTGGAAACGGTTTTCTTGGGTGAAAGATGGGACACTAATTTGGCTAGGAAGGAAGGAGAGTTTCTTACAGTCGAGGTGTTAGCGTTACTTTTAGCTCGAGGTTTACGAACGTTTGAAAGGTCTACTCCTGTCACCAACTCATAGGCAGAGTTCGATCTTAACTTTCTTAACTGGGGATTATTTCAAATTGCTGTAGGCTTCAAAACAGGAGAGGAAGATTTCCTAATAGCTTCTGTTGCCCTTCTCGAAGTCTTATTTCCCGTAAATGTATCAGGACAGCTAGATTTGAAGTGGAGGATTTTTCAAAATTAAGAGATTTAGCTACGGCTTCGTCAATTTGTATAACTGGTTTAACAGGATTTGTAGTAGCGGATACAGAAGAACGAGAAAGTTTAGGCCTACTACTAAAAATACTATCCGTCATTGTGAGTGAGTTCGATAGATCGCTGCCACCATTATGTAAAGCATTCTTCTTTTGGAAAGAATGACTTTACGTTATTTAAGACCAATTGTAATAAAAAAATGAACTCGGGAGGCGTTACTACAATGTCGAATATATTTTATTCTAATAGGCCAAAAGGATAATAAGAGAATACACAGTTATAGGGCATAAATGGGAAACGAAAATACAAAATGGAGTTATGCGAATTAAGTCCTACCGTCACCGCCGTGGCGAAGATAGAATAGAGATGATAAATGTTGTACGGGAAAAATAAAGATAATAGAGCTGTCAGTCGCACAAGAAGCGATGAGAAGCACTCACGATAATTATTGAATAAGATACAAATTGAACTCACTAGATTTGGGGAATTAAACAGCACTTGTAGTACTAAAAATGAGAACTAGAACTGGAACTAGAGAGAATGTGAGAGAACTGAAGAAAATTGAAGAGAACTGAAGAACTTTTGGGGACAAAAGGGCATCCTTTTATAGATTTTACATGTTTGAGGGAAACATAGCATTTCCGACAGATGAGCTCCGGATATAAGTTACTGAATATCTCACGCAGCAACATTTCATATTCACGGAAATGTATGGCGGGATGTTCTACGCATCAAGCTCATCTAATCAGCAACAAGCAGGATGTAAAGTATAATATAAAAATAGAATTCAAGGAAATGTCTTTGACACTTGAATTACTATATTTATAATATATACTTTAAAGATAATGAATAACAAACATAGTATATAAGTTTAATATAATGAAAACAAATAATGAAGATAAAATAAAATTAAAAGTTGTATTTTGATGACTTCGTTCACAATATTCACATTGAATACACGTATATTTGATACTGTTTGAATGTAGATCATGAAACTGATTCTATCACACTATATTCACATTGAATACACTTATATTTGATGCTGTTTGAATGTAGATATTGAAACTCACTGTATCACACTATATTCACATTGAATACACGTATATTTGATGTTGTTTGAATGTAGATATTGAAACTCACTGTATCACACTATATTCACATTGAATACACGTATATTTGATGCTTTTTTAATGTAGATATTGAAACTCACTGTATCATACTATATTCACATTGAATACACGTATATTTGATATTGTTTGAATGTAGATCATAAAACTGATTCTATAACTCTATATTCACATTTGTAACGAAGCCAAATAGACATCTTCAACATATACTTCTTCTTCACATCTTTATTAATCATCATGGGGGAATATGTTAATTGCACCACAACATACGCAGCGCGGCTGAACTAGATGAACACCTGCAAGCTGATTCACGCAGACGATACGTCACCAATATCACGCCATATTGAACGCGTCTTTTGATTGGTTAAGATCGCGTCTTTTGATTGGTGGTGTGATTGGTCCCAATCACGCCACTTTACAAGATGCAAAGTTTCTTGGTTAACCCAGCATCTGAGGAAGATCAGACTGGAACTTGTAGCCGATTCGAGTAGTTGCACGAAAGCATTTCTCTTACTTTATTAATGTTATTGTGCTTGAAGTTGGGCCTTTTACTTAACATTTATTCGCAGAGTCAGTCCAGTAAAATTTTTTAGACTTAGAATTATTCGCGGCGATTCGATTGTCTAGTTCCATTTATTTTGAACTATTGTTTGTGTATCGCTCTCGTGGAAGTTGCGTATCACGTTCGCTTCGTGTCGTTTTTCTTCTTGTTCCCTATACGTGTGATCACGGTAAGACCCAATTATATTTGTTTCTTTTAACTTGTTTCTTGAATGTTTCTTCTTCTTCTTTGTTCTTTGTCTTCTTAACTCTTATGTCTTTGCTTATAATAAACACATACATCATTGTGGGTAAACGCCTCGAGTTCACTTTACATTTTTTTATCTTAATCCGTAAAGTCCCTCTTCCCACACGGGAAGATGCTTTACATTATGGTGGCAGCGATTTTTCGAACTCGATCACAATGATGTATGATGTTATTTATGGCGGACATAAGATTTCTCGTACCCTTGTGAACACCCCATAATTTCCGTAACGCCAGTAGCAAAAGATCGTGGATTATGCTCGTCACTCACAAAAATTTAAAACAACAGCATATCCTGAAGTCTATACAGAAAAGTCTTTTTCGATCCTTTTTATGCACAAATTTATTGAGGGATTAGAATCACAATAGCAAGCTAAAGTAAGGTACAAGGAATTTAGTGCCTTCAACGAATTTGTTGCATCAATGCTTGTTTATGGCGTTCGTTTAGAAGCTTTGGAGACGGACCGTGAGAAACGTGAATTTGTTAGAGCGATTGACGAGTCATAGGACACAATAGATTTGGAACTGAGGGAACTTACACAAATATTAATTGATCATAAAGAAATAGTCAAGAATGAGGTGCTAAAATCAGTCAGGGCTATAAACACGCGAGAATCCAAAATTCGGAGAAGGATGAAATTAAAGAAGTTCTGCACGAGCCTACGCAGGTTGTAACACAGCTCCTAATGGAAAAAAGGGGTATGTTTCTTTGACGGGTGCTCCGTATGGGATGCAAGTTTCATTTCAAGCGGATAGCATCAGTCGAGAGAGAAATTGGAGACCTCCCCCTCATCGCCCCAATACTAACACCAATTCTTACCAATCTGATAGATTTCCGAATAGACCTATGCCATTCTCGCCCTCTTTCACGAGACCAGCTAACGATGTTAATTACAGATCAGATCGGCCCGTAGTAGTTTGCAATTTTTGTGGAAATCATGGACACAGTCAGTCCAATTGTCATCAATTTCAGCGTCAAAACTTGGAACAATACCAACCTCCAATCTATTATGCTTGTTGTGAATTCGAACATAAATCTAATACTTGTACTGAGTTTGGAAACTCCCATAGACCTAATATTCCAGGTCCCTTTCAGCGTCATGGAAACCAATAATTATCAATTGTAGCTTCGGGTCAGTTGATAGGCAGCCTCACATTAAATCCCGACAAGTCGCAAAATTACCCACTATAACGAATGAATCGACCCCAAGAATTCCATTAAAGATTTTTCAGATTCCGTTACAGATACAGACGCGTCTAAAAATATTATTCATGAGAGATTATTCAAGAAGTTACCCCCCGAGAGGTCAAGTGATCTGCAGTCAGCTTGATTTCGATTTGTATGAAGTAGGGGAGAAGAAGTTACAAACGCTGGGAAGAGTTACATTACCCGTTCGATACGGAGAGTCAGTTTTTAAGCAAGAATTTATCGTTACCAATGGTGTTTCTGAGGACTGTATCCTTGGATGGGATGCAATCCAGAAACACGGATTTCGGCTTGATGGAGAAGCCAGAAGTATTTACCTAGCGAGGGATGAGCAGGGATCAGCCATCTCTGAGGTACCGGACATGGCAGTTGCTACGGTCAAAAAGACGACGCTATTTCGTCAGACGTCGATAGTAATTGCAGCGCAGATGAAAGGTTCATTTTCGTATGTCCCCCTAATATAGCATTTATATTTACCCCAGCAAAAGATTTACCAGCAGGCATTTATATTGAAGAATTTATTGGAAATGTATCGGGAGATGGAACTTATAAAATTATGGTCGAAAATCATTCATTACATCAAACCAAAATTCCTAGAAGCACTACATTAGGCGCAATTAAAATTATTGATAACTTATAATAAACACATACATCATTGCGGTTAAACGCCTCGAGTTCAATTTACATTTTATTGTCTTAATCCGTAAAGTCCATCTTCCCACACGGGAAGATGCTTTACACATTGAATACACGTATATTTGATGTTGTTTGAATGTAGATATTGAAACTCACTGTATCACACTATATTCACATTGAATACACGTATATTTGATACTGTTTGAACGTAGATCACGAAACTGATTCTATAACACTATATTCACATTGAATACACGTATATTTGATGCTGTTTAAATGTAGATATTGAAACTCACTGTATTACACTATCTTCACATTGAATACACGTATATTTGATGCTGTTTGAATGTAGATATTAAAACTCACTGTATCATACTATATTCAAATTGAATACACGTATATTTGATACTGTTTGAACGTAGATCACGAAACTGATTCTATAACACTATATTCACATTGAATACACGTATATTTGATGCTTTTTAAATGTAGATATTGAAACTCACTGTATTACACTATCTTCACATTGAATACACGTATATTTGATGCTGTTTGAATGTAGATCATGAAACTGATTCTATAACACTATATTCAAAATGAATACACGTATATTTGATGCTGTTTGAATGTAGATCATGAAACTGATTCTATAACACTATATTCACATTGAATACACGTATATTTGATGCTGTCTGAATGCTGATCATGAAACTGATTGTCTAACAATATATTCACAATGAATACTCGTACATTTGATGCTGTTCGAATGTAGATATTGAAGCTCACTGTATCACACTATTGTCACGGGTAAAAACACGGGGTTAGGTTCACGTCGCTCTGATTCCGATGTGGAGGCTAATCAGTACACTGGCTGATCATGTAACGACAGTTCAGCGTACCGATCCACTCCCACTATCAGCGGCTACACTACTTTTCACTACGCTGATAGTGCCCACCACCACACTACACCCACAAAACAACACAGTAAACAACTGTAGGGAAACAACTCAAACACACTAACTGCTATACTAACGCACTAAGATTAACTCTCCACAAAGGATTTCTTAACTATTTTATACTTTCACACATTACGACTATCGGACGTCTAGGTTTAGCTCAATTCAACATCAAATCTTTAGAGGAATGAGTGGTTGAATCTCACCCGCTTCCCCGAATCAAGTTAAACAAAACAGTGCACGTGACAATTACCTCTCTCTACAAAAATGATCGACCCTGATCATGAGCTCTCTCTCTTTTTTTTTTTTTTTTTTTTTTTAATAGCCTGGCTCCTTTGGAGCAGCGTATTTAGTTTTACTCAGCGATCGCGATCGATTACATGGCCATTATCTCTTTTCCACATTAACGAGTCTGTGACCCTTCATGTGTATTTCCATGCAGGACTATCTCCTCATGGCTTTCGGGTAGCATGCTAAGCATACCTACAGACCGCGCAAGCTGAGCTCTGACGCGTCTTTTCCTACTGGCTCTGCCACTAAGTCGATTGCTGAGCAATCTCCGATTCCGGATTGTCTCTTAGTGCTCGGCTTTGGGAACGTGTCATGCGCCTCGTTACTTGTGGATCACTCGCACTTTCACTTTGTAATTCTTTATGGTTTATCGCCTTTGACGTTTGACTTCGAGAGACGCTAGGCGTAGTCTCAGATGATGAAGATAACCTGCTGGTTATCATTGACGCAACTTCTTGGAGCACTGATATTTTCTTCTTTTTCATGCCAGGCATCGTAGTAGAGTTTGATAGGCATGTTAAATGTCGCTGAAGGCAGGGTTTTAAATTCACCACATGTACTCTTTCTTGCCGTTTCTTACGGCCACTGACTGGTGCCACGACATAGTTCAACTCGGACACTTTCTGCATTACCCTATAGGGTCCGTGATATCGGTGTAAAAGCTTTTCGGATCGTCCTTTTTTCCGATAAGGACGGTAGATCCAAACAACATCTCCTACGGCGTACGATACACTTTTCCGGCGCCGGTCATAGCGTTTTTTCTGGCGATCTTGCACTACCTTTAAACGATTTATCACGATTCGTCGTATGTTCGCAAGATGAGTCACTAAATCCTGAACCCGCCTGCTAGCAATTTCACACTTAATGGGGGCTGGATTGTTTCCTAGGTCAATGTCTATTGGCAGAACAGCTTCACGGCCGTAGAGCAAGTAAAAAGGGGTAACCCCAGTAGATTCTTGTCGGCTAGTGTTATACGCGAACACCACAAAGTCTACTATTTCATCCCAATCGTTGTGGCAAGAACTGACATACATGGAAAACATTTCTGCGAAGGTGTGGTTAAATCTTTCCACGAGACCATTACACTGGGGATGGTAGGCCGCGGTGACTAAATGGTTGGTTTGAAGGGCTTGGTAAAGTTGCGTTAAGAAATCAGAATTTAAGCATTTCTCCCGGTCTGAGATGAGAAACGATGGAGCCCCATGTTGCAACACTACACGGCGGACAAAAAAATCTACTACTTTTCTAGTTCGCGCGTATGGTACTGGTTGAGCAATTACCCATTTGGTTAAGTAATCAATGGCTATGATAACATGTTTATTTTTTGACCGTGAAAGGGGAAAGGGCCAATTAAGTCGATCCCTACCTTCTGAAACGGTTTCCGGGCGCAGATCGACCGTAATAGTCCCTGTGGTTTTCCGGTAGGTCTTTTTTTGGTTTGGCAATCTGTACAGGTGAGGACATATTGGATGATCTGACGGTTCATTTTGGGCCAAAAGTAGCGTTTTTGTATCTTGTCAGCGTTCGGGCCACCCCTAGATGACCTGCTGTAACGTCGTCGTGACAAGCGAGAAGCACCTGTCCAACGAGAGAGGGGGTAAGACAAAACCGATGGAACGCTCTCCCATCCTTTATTACGCGGTGATACAGGAGCCCGTCTTGTAGCTCATAGTTTCTCGTCTGTTTACGCGTAAGGGGTGAAGGATTTTTTTTGCGCAACCCAGTTATTATTTCATTCCAATAGCCCGATCTCTCTTGTTCGGTTTTGACGTCTTCTGAATTAACGACTCGAAAGGATAATAAAGGAATATCTGGGATATCTTCGGGGGGTGCGACGGGATTACGGGATAGCGCGTCTGCGTCGGAATGTAGGCGCCCACTTCGGTGCACAATTTCAAGGTCTAGATCCTGTAATTGTCAACTCCATCTCGCCAGTCTGCCAGCCAAGTTTCTTTTCTTCATCAACCAGCACAGGGCGTGGTGGTCGGTGACGACTCGTACCTTCATTCCCCATAGGTACGGCATAAACCTATCTATCGCATAAATTAACGCGAGGCACTCCTGTTCGGATACGGAATAATTTGTTTCGGCCTTGTTCATGAGTCGACTGGCGTACGAAATTACCCGTTCCACCCCTTCTTGATGCTGGACCAAAACCGCGCCCAATCCGAAACCACAGGCGTCACAATGAATTTCCATAGGAAGATTTTAGTTAGGGTGTCCCAGGATAGGAGGAGTGAGTAAAGCATTTTTAAGGGCATCAAAGCTAGATTGCTGTTCGCTCGTCCAACAAAAAGGGGTGTTTTTCTGAGTAAGGTTGGTCAAAGGCCGCGCTAACACAGCGAAACCTCGAATGAACTTACGATAATACGAGCAGAGTCCAATGAAGCTTTGTACGTCCTTCACACGAGAAGAGGGTGTAGGGAAATTTTGTACGGCTTCGATTTTCTGTGGGTCTGGTGATAAGCCTGTTCCACTTACAATATAGCCTAGCACCTTTAGATGGGTTGCTAAAAAAGAACATTTGGACAACTTTAGTTTTAGTCCCGCCTCCCGAAATCGCAGTAGAACGGCCTCGAGTCGCAATAAGTGTTCGGGAATGGTTTTAGAAAAAATGACGATATCATCTAGGTAAACAAGGCAGGTGTTCCATTTTAAACCGGCCAGGAGCACATCCATCATCCGCTGGAAAGTGGCGGGCGCGTTCGATAATCCGAATGGCATCACGCGAAATTGATACAGACCATCTGCGGTTATGAACGCCGTCTTTTCTCTATCCTTTTCTCTTAGCCCTACTTGCCAGTAGCCCGGTTGCATGTCCATGATTGAAAAATAACGGGTTCCCTCCAGTCGACTAAGGGCATCGTCTATTCGGGGTAGCGGATAGACATCTCGAGTTGTAGCGGCGTTTAACTTTCGATAGTCGACGCAAAAACGCCATGAGTCGTCCTTCTTTCTGACGAGGACGACTGGAGATGCCCAAGGGCCATTAGATGGTTCGATGATTTTGTCTTCAAGCATGTCCTGGACTTGAGATTGTATTAGCTCGCGTTCTTTCCACGCGCTTTTATACGGAGGTTGATGAATGGGGACGTGATTCATGGTGTCTATCTGATGCTGGACGATATTGGACTGCCCGAGATCGCTGTTGGTTGTGGCAAAACAATCGGAGTAACGGGTCAACAAGTGGAGGATTGCTTGCTGATCCGCCGTGGGCAGTTGCCTGTTAATAGCCTCAGCGAAAAGGGATGACAATTCGTTCACAGAGACCAATCCCACTGACAATCCTCCCGAATGTTCACGTTCATCAAGATTTCTTCCCATCACTTCGGCACTGTTTATCTGACCCAATACTGTCCCGCTGTTTAGCCACTGATCAGCTCGTGAAAAATTAATGAGCTGAACATTCATGACGTCGGGTATTTCTCCAGTAGGTAATAAAAGACGCCCCACCGTTAATCCCTTTGCTATCAGGACTTTATTGCATGGCTCAACCATCCAACGCGAGTTCGAACAGTCTAGTTCGTTTTTTCGAACGTCGACAGTAATTGTTACCATTGATAGGGTAGGGATTGTTCGGGACTCTCGGCTGGCAATGATTGGGGTTGCTGTCCTTCCTTCTTGCGGTTCTGCATCTGGTTTAGAGGAAAAAATCGTTCCACCTTCTGGATTATACTCAATTTTTACAGAGCGTAATTGGCGCAACGCATTGTTTCCCAATAGTAGATCAAGTCCGCTAATGGGTAAAACAGCTGCCTCAACCGTAATGGGAGTCGATTCCACCGTCATTTCAAGAGTAACTGTTCCCATGGGCTGCGTTCGAGTTCCGTTCGCCATTGTTAACAAGGGCCCTTCCCATTTTCGAAAAACGGATACGTTTAAGAGTTCACATGTCTTGGGGGGTATCACTGAAATTTCCGCGCCTGTATCTATAACCGCGTCGATGATTTTATTGCAGCAACTCATTTTCGTAAATACGAGACCGGAATGTCCAATTGGGGGAATAGCAAGAGTAATAGCGGTGGTACCTCCCCCTTTTTCCACCGCATTTAGTTTTTTGGTTGTTCGTTACCGGTGTCGGACTCACGTTTTGGTGGAACCCCCGAGGACGCACCCGCGCTACCTTTGATATCCTTTCCCCGCGCTCTAGTGTAACAATTGCGCTCGATATGACCGGGCCGATTACACTTATTGCAGATCGGCCGTCCGTCACGAGTCCGCTTGTTACGCGTCCCCCTCGCCAAACGTTCTCGCCCATTCCATACCTCGGTTTTCGGTGGTGAATAGGGTCGTTCCTGTTTCACTCCCTGGCAGCCCTGTTGCATTTTAATCAACAAATTTTGACCGAAAGTTTCTAAATCATGTCTTGTAACGTAGCTACTCGTGCGGGGTGTTTGTTCTTGGCCGGAAAAAATGTCTGTTTTGGGTGCCTTTTCCTCCCTGAGATGATATACAGGTGTTGATGGGATGAGAGACGTACCTCGTCGCGAAGCCATATCCTCGCCTTGTAAAAACACCTGGACTTCCCGAAAAAATTCCTCAGTGGTGCTCGTTGGCGTAATAAATCGGTAAATCCCCCTAACGGTAGCTGGAGGGAGGCCGCGGTACAAATGTTGGATCTTGATTCGGTCGGACATGCTAGGTTCAATTCTGGAGCACATGTACAAGACATCGTGGAAGTACTCCGTGAAAGGTTCGGTTGTTCCCTGCTGCCTGGAACGAAGCCTGATCTCCAAATGGTCCTCATAATTTACTGGCTTAAAGGCACGAAAGAGTTCAGTTCGCAGCGCTTCAAAGGTATCGGGGGGCTGTTCTCTTAGCATTAACCCGTAATACCACTTCTGCGCTACGACTTCAAAGCTCATGCCTATAATTCTAAGGCGCTGTTCTTGAGTCCACTGATTGTAGTCGGCGATCTGAGCAAAGCGAAACATCCAACCGACTACATCCTCCTCCGGTGTTCCACGAAACAACGGGGGGTTTTTCTGTCTTGATGGAGGGGGACCGGACACGGTTGGGTGGGCGATAAGGGTAGGGGCCTGTTCAACCGGACCCGGTGGAACGATGGGATCCGGCTGTATTGGGGCGGCTATCGGCGGAATAGGTACCGGCACGGGCGGATCGGGTGCTGGGACGATGGCATCGAGTGGATCCATCCGTGCAGGACCCCTTCTTGGACGCTGATTTCGTTGCATTTTATTTTATTTTTTTTTTAATGCAAGAAATCAACGTTTTACTGAACGGCAATCGTAAATCGGTCGTTGGACTTGTGCCTTCTGAGAAATTATCCTAGTCAAAAATTATTGGAATCTATTACGGGAAAATTTCCCAGGGGAGCGGGTAAGGTTAAGTCTATCTAAACAGCTATTAGATTGGGAACGCGGCGATCACGTATTCGAAAAGTATTTACGCACGCACACGAAACTATTACCAACGCACTGTCGATTACGTTGTTTTTCACCGCACACAGGTTTTTTAAGATCACTAGCCAAGAATCAGTCGCTGCGAGCGTGAACAAGTCGCCTACCCTGCATCTCCACCATTTGTCACGGGTAAAATTACGGGGTTAGGTTCACGTCGCTCTGATTCCGATGTGGAGGCTAATCAGTACACTGGCTGATCATGTCACGACAGTTCAGCGTACCGATCCACTCCCACTATCAGCGGCTACACTACTTTTCACTACGCTGATAGTGCCCACCACCACACTACACCCACAAAACAACACAGTAAACAACTGTAGGGAAACAACTCAAACACACTAACTGCTATACTAACGCACTAAGACTAACTCTCCACAAAGGATTTCTTAACTCTTTTATACTTTCACACATTACGACTATCGGACGTCTAGGTTTAGCTCAATTCAACATCAAATGTTTAGAGGAATGAGTGGGTGAATCTCACCCACTTCCCCGAATCAAGTTAAACAAAACAGTGCACGTGACACTATACTTACATTGAATACACGTATATTTGATACTGTTTGAATGTAGATCACGAAACTGATTCTATTACACTATATTCAAAATGAATACACGTATATTTGATGCTGTTTGAATGTAGATATTGAAGCTCACTGTATCACACTATAGTCATATTGAATACACGTATATTTGATACTGTTTGAATGTAGATCATGAAACTGATTCTATAACACTATATTCACATTGAATACACGTATATTTGATGTTGTTTGAATGTAGATATTGAAACTCACTGTATCACACTATATTCACATTGAATACACGTATATTTGATACTGTTTGAATGTAGATCATGAAACTGATTCTATAACACTAAATTCACATTGAATACACGTATATTTGATGTTGTTTGAAAGTAGATATTGAAACTCTCTGTATCACACTATATTCACATTGAATACACGTATATTTGATGCTGTTTGAATGTAGATATTGAAACTCACTGTATCACACTATATTCACATTGAATACACGTATATTTGATACTGTTTGAATGCAGATCATGAAACTGATTCTATAACACTATATTCACATTGAATACACGTATATTTGATGCTTTTTGAATGTAGATATTGAAACACACTGTATCACACTATATTCACATTGAATAAACGTATATTTGATACTGTTTGAATGTAGATCATGAAACTGATTCTATAACACTATATTCACATTGAATACACGTATATTTGATGCTGTTTAAATGTAGATATTGAAACTGATTCTATAACACTATATTCACATTGAATACACGTAAATTTGATGCTGTTTGAATGTAGATCATGAAACTGATTCTATAACACTATATTAACATTGAATACACGTATATTTGATACTGTTTGAATGTAGATCACGAAACTGATTCTATAAAACTATATTCACATGGAATACACGTATATTTGATACTGTTTGAATGTAGATCATGAAACTGATTCTATAACACTATATTCACATTCAATACACGTATATTTGATACTGTTTGAATGTAGATCATGAAACTGATTCTATAACGCTATATTCCCATTTAATACACGTATATTTGATGCTGTTTGAATGTAGATATTGCAACTCATTGTATCACACTATATTCACATTAAATACACGAATATTTGATACTGTTTGAATGTAAATCATGAAACTGATTATATAACACTATATTCACATTGAATACACGAATATTTGATGCTGTTTGTATGTAGATATTGAAACTCACTGTTTCATACTATATTCACATTGAAAACACGTATATTTGATACTGTTTGAATGTAGATATTAAAATTCACTGTATCACACTATATTCACATCCAATACAGGTGTATTTGATGTTGGTTGAATATAGATATTGAAACTCACTGTATCACACTATTTTCACATTGAATACACGTTATATTTGATGTTGTTTTGAATGTAGATGTTAAAACTAACTGTATCACACTATATTCACATTGAATCCACGTATATTTGATACTCTTGGAATGTAGATCATGAAACTGATTCTATAACACTATATTCGCATTGAATACACGTATATTTGATGCTGTTTGAATGTAGGTATTGAAACTCACTGTATCACACTATGTTCACATTGAATACACGTTATATTTTTTTGCTGTTTGAATGTTCATATTGAAATTCACTGTATCACACTATATTCACATTGAATACACGTATATTTGATGCTGGTTGAATGTAGATATTGAAACTGATTCTATAACACTATACTCACATTGAATACACGTATGTTTGATGGAGTTTGAATGTAGATATTATCTTCACATTGAATACACGTATATTTGATACACTTTGAATGTCGATCAATAAACTGATTCTATAACACTATATTCACATTGAATACACGTATATTTGATGCTGGTTGAATGTAGATATTAAACCTCACTGTATCACACTCTCTTCACATTGAATACACGTATATTTTATACTGTTTGAATGTAGATCATGAACCTCACCGTATCACACTATATTCACATTGAATAGACGTATATTTGGTGCTGTTTGAATGTAGATATTGAAACTCACTGTATCACACTATATTCACATTGAATACACGAATATTTGATGCTGTTTGAATGTAGATATTGAAACTGATTCTATAACACTATATTCACATTGAATACACGTATATTTTATGCTGTTTGAAGGTAGATATTGAAACTCACTGTATCACACTATATTCACATTGAATACACGTATATTTGATACTGTTTGAATGTAGATCATGAAACTGATTCTATCACTATATTCACATTAAATACCCGTATATTTGCTACTGTTTGAAGGTAGATATTAAAACTCACTGTATCACACTATATTCAAATTGCATACTCGTATATTTGATGCTGTTTGAATGTAGATATTGAAATTGATTCTATAACACTATATTCACATTGAATACACTGTCGGAAATTTCCGACCCTTCGAACCTCACCCTCTAATTTCAATTTCATTAATTTGTCCTTAAGTAGTTGTAAAAAAACGCAGATACTCTTGTCTACTTATTAAATGTGTAGCGAACCAGTTTACCCTTCAGGGCTGACGTGCAAATTGTTATCCCTCCAGGGCTGACGCGCAATTGTTATCCCTCCAGGGCTGATGCGTCAATTGTTTGTTCCCCCTTCCCTTATCAAAATTAAGATCTTGGTCTAAGTATTAGGCAGTATCACTTTTTGTCTCAAACGGACAGGACGCTTTTTTTTCCAAACGGCCTAGTCCCATGTTTAGTGTCCCCCCACATTTGTGAGACCGAATAAAGAGGCTGCTCAACAAACTCTAAACTTAGTGAAGTTTAATGTCGAGAGAAAGTTTTTGACATACACGAATATTTGATGCTGTTTGAATGTACATATTGAAACTCACTGTAAGAAGTATTGAAGACTTATCATTTTTGTGGTCGCTGGAAACGTTGGGTATTTTCCCTCACCTAGAAAGGTCAGTGCAGCGACCGACTACGTAAAAAAGTGCATCACGTTCTGCGATGGCAAGTACACGGCGCGATTCCCATGGAAGAACGAGCATCCGAAACTTGCAGTTAATTTTACCGTGGTGAAAAACATGACTCAAGCGACCATTAAGCGTCTAGTAAGAGATGGCATGCTAGGAGTATTTGCCACCATCATCAAGGATCAGCTAGATCGTCAATTTATCGAGAAGGTTTCATTGGAGCAAGACAAAAAAGGATGCCACTACATCCCGTATCACTATGTCAGAAAAGAGTCTTCAACAACTCCTATCCGGATCGTCTACAACTGCTCCAACAAGGGTTGGAATGGTGTGAGTTTCAACGACTGCGTTGAGACCGGTGCGCCTTTTCACAACGACCAAGTTCATCTATTAATTCGATTCCGAGTTCACGCTATAGGCTTTGTTGCTGACGTCGAGAAAGCCTTCCATCACATCGGGCTTTATGAGTCGGATCGTGGCTATTTACGCTGAATGTGGCTGTCAGATCCACAGGATCCAAACTCATCATTGGACATGTATCGCTTTGAAGTGGTTCCGTTCGGTGCAAAATTATCGCCACTTATCCTAAACTCTGTCATCATGCACCATCTCTCGGAAAATGGATCCTCAGTTGCTATCGATATGCAGCGAAGTGTTTTTGTGGACAACATCATCAGCGGTTGTGAAAGTAAAAGTGAAGGAGAAAGTTATTTTCATAAGGCTAGCAACATCATGTGCAGTGCGAATCTACCACTTCAAGCTTGGGGGTTCAGCGATCGCGACGTGGAGAAAAAACTAGAAGTGAAAGGAGTCATCGACACTTCACGGGAATAAAAACACTTGGTCTAACTTGGAATCGTGATACCGATTGCCTCCGCGTTCAAGTTCCAAACTTATTGTTGAAAGAACTAAACGGGATGTGAATGTTCTACGATGTCTTCAATCATCAACGAGATAGTGTCTTCACAAACGCCACAAGGCAGGAAGCTATGTCTGTGAAAAGATCTTATTTCGAGCCTATGGGGCGGTGGCTTATTTAGTGCATCAAGGCGAAGTATCGTTCGTCGAATCCAAAGTTAGAGTTACGCCGATCAAAAGCTATCAAAGAAAAGATGATAAAGAGTTGTCCATCCCTGAGTTGGAGCTGATGGTGGCATATCTGGGTACCCTAGCCGCTTCTATCATCATATCGGCATTAGAGCCGCTCGGATTGAAATTGAAAGTCTACCTATGGAGCGACAACCAGATTGTGCATTATTGGATCAACAAAGAAGATGGTCATCCACGTCCATTCATCAACAATCGCGAGAAAAAGATAAGGGAATTCAACAGGACGCATGCAGCTACATGGAAGTATGTTCAATCAGCAGACAATCCAGCCGACATCCTTTCCAGAGGTGCCTCCTTCAAAGAATTTCAGGTTTCAAAATTGTGGAAGGCGGGGCCAGAATGGTTGACAAACAGCAAGAAATGGCCAACATGGTCGGTCACGCAGTTTAAAAACTCCAATGTAATGCATGTCGGCGTAAAAGGAGCAGATCCAGTCGCAGAAGAAAAGAGTATCTCTACTGTAATAGACATAGACAATTATAGTTTTGATATGCTGCTACAAGTGACAGCTCAAGTGTTCCGTGTGTAGAACAATCTACGATTAAAAGATCCATCGCGCGACTCATGGAACACAGAGCCGTTGAGCTCAGAAGAATTGCAAAAAGCCGAAGAGGTTTGGATACGCTTGTTTCAGAAAAAATGTTTTCCCGTTGAACTACAATACCTGCAGCCAAAGAAAAAGTCCTGGAGACCCTCATTGGTCTCCCAACTCGATTTATTTTTGGATGTAGACGGAATCATCAAAAGCAAAGGCAGACTCCAAAATTCAACAATGGTGGATTCAGCAAAATATCCAGCGTTAATTCCCAAGACCTCTTCCCGAGCCCGACTTATCATCACTTCAATTCATCAAAAAATGTTCCATTATGGCACTGAATCGACTTTAGCTCAACTTACCCAACGTTATTGGATCCCATCGGCGAGAGCACAAGTCAAGAGAATCTGTCAAAGTTGCGTTAAATGCAGAAGAGACCGAGGGCCATCGTACAATTGGCTTCCAGATCCAGCGCCCCTTCCGGCAGACCGAGTCCGCGAGTCTTACCCCTTTGAAGTAACCGGCATGGATTACACCGGAGCAATTCACATTCGTATCAAGAAAGAAGAGGAGTCAGTATACATTTTATTATTTACTTGTGGAGTGTCGAGGGCTATTCATTTGGAAGTGGTCGAAAACATGACGAGCGGGGCCTTCATCGATGCGATGCGTCGTTTTACGAGCCATCATTCCATTCCCCATGCGTCAACATTTGTCAGCGCCTCAAATATTCTGAACAAGTTCTTTAAGCACCCTGACGTCGCAAAGGAGTTGGCCAACGAGCACCGTGGTATGGAGGCTGGTGGGAGCGACTGATTGCGCTCACGAAAAATTCCCTACGAAAAATGGTTGGTCGGACGAGACTGACTCTTGTACAAATGCAAACCGTTATCGCGCAGATAGAGGCGATATTGAACGATCGGCCTTTAATGCGCGTTCTAACTGACATCATAAGCTTTGAGCCACTTACTCCTGCCCATCTACTCTACGGTCGGCGAATGATGACACTACCGTCTCATTATGCAGCAGATGAGGAGTTAGAAGATCCAATCTATGGGCGAGCTACGGAACCCCTGATTCTATCCAAAGCCTACCTTCGAACGCGAAATGTTTTAAGTGCTTTCTGGCGCAGATGGAGCACCTTCTATCTCCCGTCCCTGCGAGAACACCAGCAAGCAACAAAAGGAACCCTCAAAGAAGTGATCAAGATTGGTGATGTCGTGCAAATTCATCAAGAAGGTGAAAGATCAGAGTGGAAGCTAGCAGTAGTGGAACGACTTAACCGAGGAGCGGATGGTATGGCACGTTCGGTTGAAATACGGACGGCACAGGGAAGAACCAATCGTCCCATTAACAAGCTCTACCCGCTGGTGTTTGAGCCGGCGGAAACATTGATCATTGTGTCAAAATAAAAAAAAAAACGCTATTGAAGCCCCAGCTACAAGTCCGTCGGTGTTTACAATTCAGGATCCATCTGAAACTAAGTACGTGTCATCGAACCCGATTCCAATCACCGAGGAAATGCCTACCAGAGCAGGGAGAATCCAGCGCAAAGCAGCCCAACAAGCCGTAAGAAAGATCAAAAGGATGCCTATAATGGAGACGGTGGAAGAAGAAAATTAGTAATTCCAGCCGGGAGTATGTCAGAAATTTCCGACCCTTCGAAGCCCTCACCCTCTAATTTCAATTTCATTAATTTGTCTTTAAGTAGTTGTAAAAAAAAACGCAGATACTCTTGTCTACTTATTAAATGTGTAGCGAACCAGTTTACCCTTCAGGGCTGACGCGCAAATTATTATCCCTCCAGGGCTGACGCGCAATTGTTATCCCTCCAGAGCTGATGCGTCAATTTTTTGTTCACCCTACCCTCATCAAAATTAAGATCTTGGCCTAAGTATTACGCAGTATCCCTTTTTGTCTCAAACGGACAGGACGCTCTTTTTTCCAAAACGGCCTAGTCCCATGTTTAGTGTCCCCCCAAATTTGTGAGACCGAATAAAGAGGCTGCTCAACAAACTCTAAACTTAGTGAAGTTTAATGTCGAGAGAAAGTTTTTGACATACACGAATATTTGATGCTGTTTGAATGTACATATTGAAACTCACTGTATCACACTATCTTCACATTGAAGACACGTATATTTGATACTCTTTGAATGTAGATCATGAAACTGATTCTATCACTATATTCACATTGAATACACGTATATTTGATACACATACATATTGAAACTCACTGTATCCCACTATATTCACATTGAATACACGTATATTTGATACTGTTTAAATATAAATCACGAAACTGATTCTATCACACTATATTGACAATTAATACACGTATATTTGATACTGTTCGAATGTCGATCATGAAACTGATTCTATAACACTATATTCACATTGAATACACGTATACTTGATGCTTTTTGAATGTAGATATTGAAACTCACTGTATCACACTATATTCACATGGAATACACGTATATTTGATACTGTTTGAATGTAGAACATGAAACTGATTCTATAACACTATATTCACATTGAATACACGTATGTTTGGTACTGTTTGAATGTAGATATTGAAACTCACTATATTACACTATATTCACATGGAATACACGTATATTTGATACTGTTTGAATGTAGATCATGAAACTGATTCTATAACACTATATTGAAATTGAATACACATATATTTGATGCTTTTTGAATGTAGATATTGAAACTCACTGTATCACACTATCTTCACCTTGAATACATGTATATCTGATAATGTTTGAATTTCTATATTAAAACTCACTGTATCACACTATATTCACCTTGAATACATGTATATTTGATAATGTTTGAATGTAAATATTGAAACTCACCATATCACACTAAATTCACATTGAACACATGTATTTTTTATGTTTTTTTAATTTAGATCATGAAACTGATTCTATAACACTATATTCACATTGAATACACGTATATCTGATACTGTTTGAATGTAGATCATGAAACTCATTCTATAACACTATATTCACATTGAATACACGTATATTTAATACTGTTTGAATTTAGATCATGAAACTGATTCTATAACTGTCGCCTACGGTGCTGCCCTCACGGGCAGGGCTGTAGGGGGCACGGGCCTATGCTTTATTGTGTGCCCTTTTTTTGCTTTTTATCCTTTTCTATGAAAAGGGGTAGTATTGTTTAAGGTCCCGACCCAGACAGTCGTAAAAGCCTTTTTCTAGTTGTCTCGTTTTTTCCAGCCTCATTTAAGTGTCAATTCAGTCTCGTTGCTCCGTCCCGTCTCAATGAAGCGTCCGGTTTTTTTGTTGGCCGTCTCAATAAAGTCCTTTGTTTTATATCATCGTCATTTTCACTTCATCCATCATCACTCATCCCCCATTCTCTCTCTGTTGCCAACTCTCGCACGGAGTCAGCAGCAAATGGTGCCGAAACCCTGGAATTGACGAACACTTGCATTTCCCGTCCTCGGTAGTAAAACCCTCGCTTGATTTGTAAATTGTCGGGTATTCGCCCTGTAAACCTTTGGCAGACGTCCACGCCAGCCTGAAGGCACCCACCTGTCCACCACGCGTTTGCCATCTGACTAGAAGATCGGTGTATCTACGTGAATCATCGTCATCCGTTAACGTGTGACTCTATCAGCCTAAAATAACGTTTCTACGTCAGGAGTGAAGCCGTACCCAAAGCCGAAAATATGGAAATTGGCCACATTTGGGAACACGGCCCGAACCCAATGGTAGAAGCATCGAAACCTGAACGCCAGAAGAGTGAACGGCTATTACTTCCCGAAAACGATCTCAAGAAGAAACGTGGGAAGAGAGAGGCGGCCCACACGAAGTTAACGACACAACTCAGAAAGGCTGTGGAAGACCACAAGATGGGAGCCATCAGATTGAAGAAATTGCAAGTAGCAGCATAGCGTGACGAACTGATTCGTATTTACGACGAAGTTAAAGCCATTCACAACCAATATACAGAAAGTATATCCGACCTCACTGAGCAGCAACGTCAAGTATGTGACAAGTGGGAAGTAGACTTCGAAACTGATCACGTTGAAATTATCAAATTCGCAAGTCGCTACTCCACTTCCTCAAATCAGTTCGTCAGCTCGAACGGGACATCAGCTTCGGATATTACATGTAGTACCACGTTATCTGGAAAGAGGCGTACCAACGTTAAACCAGTCAGCCTTCTCC
The DNA here is from genome assembly GCF_022539665.2 of Daphnia carinata. Classification (NCBI taxonomy): domain Eukaryota; kingdom Metazoa; phylum Arthropoda; class Branchiopoda; order Diplostraca; family Daphniidae; genus Daphnia; species Daphnia carinata. The sequence goes on along the minus strand of NC_081340.1, from coordinate 960,169 downwards.
AACAATCAACCCAAGGGGAGTTGGAGACTGAAGCACAGATGCTGAAGCTAGAATTGAAGTTGGAAACGGCAAGGGCTCAGATGGAAGCAAACACAACTTCCATCACAGAAACCCTCAATAAGGCGTTAAGGAGCATGAGCGAACAGTTAAGTAAACTCATTGGTAGCTCAAGAGTCACGTCCCAAAACATAGCGACCAACAATACGCTAGTCAGAGAAGCACACCACACGTTGGACGGGTTAGATCAGAAAATTGATGCAGTTAAGGTGGAGCTAAACGCCAAAATCGAAGACCTTCGAACGGAAGTAGACGTCATAAAAGTTCAATCACGAACGATTCAAGATCAACGACCTCCCGGGCGATCACCAGTCTTACCAACTCGTCAAGACGTTTCTACCCTGTCACTCCTCCGAACGATTGAAGATGCAGTCCGACATCGCAGAAAATTGGTCGCCGCCGATGCATCTCTACGAGACCCGCGGCGAGGGGCGATGGCCAGCTGCGACCCTACGGATCACGGCGAAGATGACCATTCTGAACGTTCAAACACCCACAGTCAAGCCAATCGACCTCATAGCAGCTGCTGCAGTCGCCTGCAACCTCCAAACTTCAAGATCCAGCCATTTGACAGTAACCCGAAGAACTACGCGCGATTCAAGGCCAAATTCCAGGCCTTGTATGAAGAGTATGAAGATTCTCCGGTACTTCTTTTTATGTTGGAGGAGCTGCTAGCCGAAGATGTACGATACGAAATCGGTGAATGTCTTAACAATGGAACGATGTACTCCGTGGTGCGGGAACGTTTGGACGCGGTGTATGGTCGTATGGAAATTATAGATCAGATGTCCTTACCTCGACGACCTTCTACAGGTCCCGCCATTGAGAGCCTAGATGCTGCCAGCCTCAAGACCTTCGCAAACCGTCTACACGGAGCTGTAGCTACGCTCTCAAAATCGAAGTACTCCCATGAGCCAGACAGCCGTACAACGTTGATGGCCCTTGAAGCAAAATTGACGCCTTACCTAAAAGATAAGTGGAACGAGAAACGAAAAAAGACAGGCATAGAACTGAATGTCCTAGACTTAGACGACTGGGTAACGTTAAAATCCATGAGCAAGCAACATGGAAAAAATGTATTCGAGTCTTTACCCACGTCGACGTCTAAAGGTGTAAAGTTCGACGAAAGGAATCCCGTCAAGAGACCCAGCTTCCCACACACGTCGACCACTGGACACGTATCGACGATGGAAGGTTCGAAAGTAGCGGCGTCAACATCTTCAGCAACCATGCCTCCAAGGAGCCGATCAACATCGGGGGAAGATGCAAGCCGAGAAGACGGAACGGTGGAAATGTTTTGTATGTAACGGCAGGAGCCACCATCTCTCAACCTGCACCGTCTTCATGTCTCTCACACCCACGAAAAGGGCTGAGAAAGTATTCCGGAAGTCCGGAAGATGTTTGTTCTGTCTTACGGGAAAACACGAACGCAAGGAATGTCCCAGGAATGTCAGCTGTACCATCGCTGATTGTACTGGAACCCGTCACCACACCTTGCTTCATGGATCCGAATTCACCCCATTGAGGAGGCTAGCGGATCAAACTGCTCCATCAGCGCCACCTTCAACAGCATTCCTGGGTACCTTGACCCACTTGGAAACCGTAAAACGACGTGTACATTTAAAGATTGTACCCGTTCTTGTTGGGGCTGGCGGAACATGGGTCGACACTTTCGGTTTCCTGGATACCGGAAGCGACACCACGCTGATTAGGAGCGACTTAGTAAGAAAGTTGGGAGTCGTTGGGCCATCCAAACGCATCAACGTCGTCTCGTATGACGGAGCCACGTCTAACGTGACGGCTTCCGTAAACTTCACCTTAACATCTCGTGATGGTAAAAGCCAGTTTGAAGTCAAGCACGCTTACGCCGTCGACAATTTGAAGGTGACGCCGAATTCGCCGATCGACCCTGGACAGTTGGAGTCATGGAAACACCTACATGGTATTGACGTCCCGACCGTGCAACAAGAGGACGTGACCGTGCTGATAGGAATCGACGTCGCTTAGGCCCATGATCATGTAGCTTCCATCAAGCCGCCGGCTGGAACGACTGTGCCCATCGCCTTCAATACGCCGTTTGGCTGGGGTTTGGGTGGACAAACAGGTCCACCGCAAGACGGACGCCCGTTCATCGCTCATCTGGCCACCGTGGAACGTCCCGAAGACTTAAACGAGCTGGTGAAGAAGTTCTGGCAACTAGAGGCCGGTGAAGTAGAAATCTGCATTGAAGAGGCTCTACGCCCTCGAACGATGTTTTCATCGAGACGCGGAGTTTGCCCAACGGTACGATGCAGTGGTCAAGGAGTACATCGGCTTAAAACATGCCCGACTCTTAACGACCCAAGGAGCCCAGACGGAGACAAACAAGACGTGGTATCTACCAAAGCCCGGGGTCGTGAGCCCTTCCAGCTCATCGACCAAAGTTCGTGTCGTATTCGATGGAGCTGCTGAGTTTGGTGGCACATCGATAAATCAAAACCTGCTTCGGGGCCCTAACTTACTCGTTAGACTGCTTGGTGTGCTCATCCGCTTCCGCCGTAACCTCTTACCAGTCGCAGCGGACATTGAGAAAATGTTCCATCAAATGAAAGTCCCGGAAGAAGACCAGGCAGCTTTCCGATTCCTCTACCGGATGCCTGGCAGTATTTCAGCTCTGTTTACGTTCCAGATGACGGTTCACGTATTTGGAGCCATATCCTCCCCAACGAGCTGCATTTTCGCCCTCAACAGGACGACCGATGACCACTGCAGCCAGTTTCCAGACGTAGCTGAAAGCGTTCAACGGAATTTCTACGTCGACAATTATCTCGACTCATTCGACTCCGAAGACGAGGTCATTAAACGTTCCCACCAAATGAAGTCCCTTCTCCAGTTAGGCTGCTTCAATTTGACCAAATGGACGTCGTCATCGCGAACAGTGATAGCTGCGTTTCGAGAGTTTGGCCTCGCGTCACCAACTCTGGATCTGGACTTGGAGAAACTTCCCGTCGAAAGAACGCTGGGAGTAATGTGGGACAGCGAACGAGATCTGCTGACGTTCAAGATACGGAAGCCGCCCAACAACGTGACTCTCACGAAACGAGCCTTCCTTAGCATAATCTCTAGCGTCTACGACGCGTTAGGACTAGTCGCGCCTGTTGTCTTCGTAATGAAGTCTCTACTCCAAGATATCTGGACCAACGAAGAGCGGATCGGTTGGGACGACGTCGTACCGGAAACATTGAGTCTACGCTTCCATTGCTGGTACGACCATCTGGAAAATTTGGAATCGCTTGCAGTGCCGAGATGCTTCCGTTTCAAACTAGGACGTTGGACCCTACAGCACCTCCACGTCTTCACGGATGCAAGCCTTAAAGGATACGGAGCAGTAGCCTACTTCCGCACTGTATTCGAAGACCAGTCCGTCAACGTCTCATTCGTCATGTCAAAAACACACGTCACGCCGGTGAAAGGTCTCACGATTCCACGTTTGGAGCTACAAGCTGCCGTAGAAGGTCTCAACATCGCCATCACGATTTGCCGTGAGCTGGAGATCGATTTGCGGCAAGTCACCTTCCACACAGATTCACAAACGGTGTTGCGGTGGATCCATTCCAAAACTTGTCGGTTTGAAGTCTTCGTCAACAACCGCATTGGAAAAATACCCCGAAACACGGCTCGTCGACAATGGCGTTATGTTGCCGGAGATTCAAACCTAGCGGATCTCTGCAGCAGGGGTATTGATCCAAAGGACGTCAATGAATTGGTCTACTTCCGTCGAGGACTTTCGTTCCTGAACCTAGACCCCTCAGAGTGGTAAACTTGGGAAGAGATTACGGAGCCAGAAGAACGAGATGTAAATGTAATCCACGTCTTGGTAGTCAAAACGGAAGACGAGAATCATGTCATCGACCGATGCGTCGCACGTTTATCCAGCTTGGTGAAAATTCAACGAGTGCTGGCCTGGAGTACAAGATTTGCCAACAACGCTAAAGCAAAACTACGTGACGAAAAACCCATGGTCGGAGAGCTAACGTTAGAAGAAATGGTAACATCGTTGACGAAATGCATCGTGCGCGCGCAAAAATTGGCCTTTGCAGAAGAAGTCTACGCCCTTCGCAAGGATCTGGAATTACCACTCAGATCCAAACTTCGCACCTTCCAGCCCTTCTTGGATGAAGCTGGACAGATGCGAATTGGCGGACGTATTCTTCAAGCGCCGATCGACTATGCAGCCAAGCACCCCATACTTCTACCAGCATCTCAACTCTTAACGAAAAGGATAATTTGGGATTATCACGTTAGAAACATGCACGTCAAGACTGAGAGATTGCTGACGGACCTCCGTTCACGCTTTTGGATACTTTCCGGACGCAAGGTGGTAAAATCGGTCATCAACAACTGCTGCCCTTGCAAGCGCACGTCAGCAAAACCTAGTCCTCCGTTGATGGCTTTACTACCAGTCCATCGCTTAACACCCCATCTACCTGCGTTCACGTACACAGGGATCGACTACTTTGGACCCTTGACCGTACGAGTTGGTGGAAGGGGAAGAGGACACGAAAAACGTTGGGTCAGCCTATTCACGTGCCTTACGACGCGAGCAGTTCACCTGGAAGTGGCCAACGGGCTCAGTATGGAAGAGTTTCTACTCTGCTTCTCCCGTTTTGTTAGCTTACACGGAAAGCCGATGGTCGTTTATAGCGACAATGGGACAAACTTTGTCGCCGCCGAGGAAGAGCAGCGACAAGCCCTAGAAGAACTTGTTACCAAGCACCAGGAACTTCAAACAGTAATGGCTTGTCAACAAATTGAGTGGCACTTCTCTCTACCCCATGGGCCTCACTTCGGTGGTGTTTGGGAGAGGATTGTACAATCCTGCAAACGGGCAATGAAAACCACCATAGGTAATTGCCTGGTTACGGACCAAGTGCTACGAACCTTGATCGCTGAAATAGCAGCTTTGTTAAATGCCCGGCCGTTAACTCATTTGAGTATGGATCCAGAAGACCCGGACCCCCTAACTACCGAACCATTTTCTATACGGTGGAGCGCGGCCGTACGTGCCCCTACAACTGGCCGATGTGGAAGACATGAACGTAACCAACAAGCAGTTTCAGCAAAGTCAAGCCATCCTTCAACACTTTTGGAACAGATGGCTACGTGAATACGTTTCTCACTTAACCGAGAGAAGAAAATGGCAAGAAAATAGGCCTAACGTCACCGTGGGAGATCTAGTGCTTGCCGTCGAACCAAATACTTTGCGTGGGCAGTGGCCGATGGGCAAAGTGTTGGAAGTTATTCCCAGTGCTGCGGATAATGTCGTTCGAGTGGTAAAGGTAAAGCTTAGCAACCATCCAAAACCATGTATTCGGGCGTTGGCAAAATTGTGTATCATGGTTGACGCAAAAGAACAACAAGTTTACGAAAAGGAAGAAAAAAAGGAATCTTCCACAGCGTAAATGTTCAAGTTCAGTATTGTAAAATGTAAATACTGTTTTTTAATAGAGCTATGATTAATAGCTCCCCTCAACACTCACAAATTTAAAATGTAAATAAAAAACAAACAAGTAAATTCACAATGTCAGCACCCAAATGTAAACAATGTAGGAAAATCGCAACTCAAACTCTGGTGGAGAAGTCACCAAGCTTAGCGCCACCTATATTCAAGTTCAAATATAGGGCAAAGGGCAAAAGTCAAGCCGCTTGCTGTTTAGCAACACAGAAAAATTTGGAAACTGTTTAACCTGACCTGCTAGCAGACAGCATTCAGTCGACCTAACTTCGTCTAAGTGAAACCTGTGAACTCCTACGTGAAACGTGTGCCATGGCCGAGAATCCATTGCCATCCGCAGCATCGGTGAAAGATAAACTTAAAGTAAGCCGGGATAGGGAGGAGGAGTGTGCGGGCAACCTTAAAGACACAGTGGAGAACTTATTACGTGCCAAAAAGGAACTAGTGGACAAAGTGTATTCTTGCCAGCGGGCCATCCTAGAGATCGATAAAGAAATCGCCAAATACTCCGAGGATCTGGACAATGTACGCGTCCACTTCCGAACTGAGCGAGAGACCTCGATGAGCAAGTACATCGGGTCTCTTTTACGTAAAGTTCAGGAGATGGAACCCGATGCTCCGCCAGCCACGCCGGTCGCCACTCCAACACGTCCTACGTTTGTGGTCCCTCTCCACACTCCCATCATCCTGTGCTTTTTAAAGTCCCACGTGTTGGGACCGACCCCTTGCAGAAAGAAGACCACTGAGAGTGAGGAGTTCATGCTCCTCACAAACCAGGATAAATTGGAACTCCTCTTTGCCCAGCGACGGTGTTTTGGTTGCTTTGTTCCAACCGCCGTCGCCGGGCACACGAAGAACGCGGACTGTCCCCATCCCCGACGTTGCACGTTGTGCAACACACAAGATCATCATCAGATCTTGTGTGCGCCCATCATTTCGTCCAGTTTTCAAGTATGCAGCTGCTGGGAGAAGAATTCACATTCACTTTGTTTTCCCTTTTTTGTGTGTTGTACGTTTCGAAGTTGCCTCATTGTTATTTTTTGTTCTTTGCACCTGTTGTCACGGTGGGTACCGCTGTCACCTACGGTGCTGCCCTCGCGGGCAGGGCTGTAGGGGGCACGGGCCTACGCTTTATTGTGTGCCCATTTTTTGATTTTTGCTTTTTACCCCTTTCTATGGAAAGGGGTAGTGTTGTTTAAGTTCCCGACCCAGACAGTCGTAAAAGCCTTTTTTCTAGTTGTCTCGTTTTTTCCAGCCTCATTTAAGTATCAATTCAGTCTCTTTGCTCCGTCCCGTCTCAGTCAAGCGTCCGGTTTTTTTGTTGTCCGTCTCAATAAAGGAGTCCTTTGTTTTATATCATCGTCATTTTCACTTCATCTATCATCACTCATCCCCCACTCTCTCTCTGTTGCCAACTCTCGCACGGACTCAGCAACAATAACACTATATTCAGATTGAATACACGTATATTTGATACTGTTTGAATGTAGATATTAAAACTGATTCTATAACACTATATTCACATTAAATACACGTATATTTGACACTGTTTGAATGTAGATCATAAAACTGATTCTATAACACTATATTCACATTGAATACACGTATATTTGATGCTGTTTGAATGTAGATATTGAAACTCACTGTACCACACTATATTCACATTGAATACACGTATATTTGATACTGTTTGACTATAGATCATGAAACTGATTCTATCACATTATATTGACATTGAATACACTTGTATTTGATGCTGTTTGAATGTAGATCATGAAACTGATTCTATAACACTACATTCACATTGAATACACGCATATTTGATGCTGTTTGAATGTAGATATTGAAACTCACTGTATCACACTGTATTCACATTGAATACACGTATATTTGATGCTGTTTGAATGTAGATATTGAAACTCACTGTATCACACTACTGTAACGAAGTCAATACATATATTAACCATTTTATATTTCTTGTCAATATATGCTTATTAAACACATATAAACACTATGAATTGCGCAACTGTATAACTGCGCCATTATAATATTGCACCGTAACACATACGCAGCAGAGTAACCTACATCAACACCTGCTCACTGTCTGATCATATTTCATCGGCATAAAGCCACTTGTAACAACATCTTTGATTGGCGGAATCAAGCATTTCTCATCATTGCGCCATCATCGCGCCATATCAAATTTCATGTATTGGTGACAATTAATTGCGCAGCAATTAATCATTGTCCAATATGCGAGGTTTCTTGATGAACTCAAGACCTGAAGAAAGTCAGTTAACGACGTGTATCTGAGGCTAACGGTCAGGTTCTGATTCAGCTAAGTGCCTTCTCTTATTTTAATATTGTGTTTGAGAATTGATCTTTGTCTCGTGTTGAAGTGAGTGTTCAATTCTTGTAACTTGTTTTTAACGACGTGCCGACGGGTTGTGTTACACCTCGTCTTCATCTTACATCTACTCTCTTATTCAGCTCGCGCTACCGCGGTAAGCTCTAACTACACTTATCCCGTTTTACTTTCTGTCTCCCTTTTTATTCAATAGCTTTCTCTTATGTCTTTATCCAAAACATCTTTGTATTTTACATGCTTAAACTAAGACAAATATAGTCGTCATTGTGGGTACAACGCCTCTGAGTTCTTTTAGTTCTTTTATTCTCTTATTCTTTTATTCATTTTTTCTTTTATTCTTTTTATTCTTTATTGTCTGAAATTCGTCAGTCTTCCCACACGGGAAGATGCGTTACATAATTGTGGCAGCGATCTTTCGAACTCACCCACAATGACTGATAATATTTTTCTACGTAAGCCTACACTTTCCCGTACTTCTGTGTCCGCCTCTCAAATTTCCGTTGAACCAGTTGTACGAATTGACGAATCTGTAGCGAGAGCTATAAATTTTGAAAAGTTAGCCACTACTTAGCCTACTACTTCTGATACGTTTACTGGGTGTAAAACGTCAAGAAGACAGAGAGACGCTATTAAGAAATCCGCATCTCCTGTATTAAAACCACGGGCAATTCCAGATAGTTCTCAGACAAGGAAATTAAGGTCGAATTCTGCGTATGAGTTGGTACCAGGAATAGACATTTCGTTCGCAAACCTCAGACCCAACACACGGATAAAACCTCGACCGTTAGGAAGTCACCCTCCCTTCTAGCCCAATTAGTAGACCGTCTTTCACCGAAAAGAAAATCTGTTTGGCAACAAACTTCCCCCACCAAACGTTTTTCGACCACCGTTTCAAGTCTTTTTTCGCAAAAGAAGGCAACCAATGGAAGAACAGCTCGAGGCGAGTCTCAAGCATCTTCTGCGAGAAGTCAAGAAGAACGAGGACATCATCTTTCAGACACTGAAAAGCCAGCTGCCATTCCTACTATTAGCCATCCGAAGCCTCAAGGAGAGGGAGGCGGACTTTCAGTCGAGCGACCCGAAAATCTGGGATCACCTTGTCCAGTTCGACATTCAGAGGAATTACCACGTGGAACAGCCAACGCAGACGGACTGGAAGCAACCGACGACTCTCCTGAAGTATCTGACATCCATTCTGGAAGTGAAAGCCAGTGGACCGATCACAAAGAAGACGAAGAAGCAGACAGAGGAAATCGTGACAGTGCTCAAGGAAATTTTCCCGTGGCACGCGAGACAGGTTCTGACTTGCCTCCACGGACAAATTTGCAACATAATAGATCTACAAGAGATCACACCAGCAAGAGAGCGGGAACTGTTCGGGTTCGTTCCGAGACGGGACATCACCGACCGAGACGAGGACGGCAGATACGTGGAAATAATCACCGTGGTGACCGACACATCACTTCATCTATAAGAAATCTTACTGGCGGCACAGCGAACATTCCTGAAAGACGTGGCCAACCTAGCGCCATACTTAGAGAAACTAGAGCTAATCAACAATTTGCAGGTGTTCCTGCCGGAAATTTTATTCCTTTTGGACAAACTGAACAATTTTCCGGAAGCCAACAACCCATTCTTCGCACAGCAGGCGAGGGACATCAAGCCAATAATCCCGCAAACGGAAAAACAATTGAGACAAGCGCTGTTGTGCATACAAACGAACAACACACAACAACAAGCCACACCGATCCAACAAACATCGCCACTGTCGGAAAACACTCCAAAGAAGAGAAGGACACGCAGAAGACACCGACGTTGCAGACAGTCAATCAGTCAATTCTACCCACACATCCACCCCTCCAGCCAACCGGAAGAGATACTAGAGGGCATCAGTCAATTTAGGGTAGCATTCCAGAACTTCCTCAGAATCCACAGCGAACTTTGAAATTCCCCATATTTAATTCGAACATGGCTAGATCTTTATCGCCGTCACGTGCAGCTACAGTCAATGACTTAAACGATTTTCAGACAAATCAGTATACTTTTTCGCGTTTACAATTGCTTCCTTCTTTTTCGGGAAGTCCAATTTCTTGCTTTGACTTGTAAAGTTTCCAATACCGCGTGTATTTTCGGTGGGATGCTGAAACATCTCCGAATTACATGTTACAATCATGCAGTATTTATACTGCTAAAGGATACAGATATTGAAGGTAAAGTGGGAGGAGATACGCCTGGGACTAGTGATACGCTTGAGGGATGTATGAGGTGTGGCCTCCTTTGGATAGCCTGTGGGCTCGTTACATTCCTTCCCCTTTTCGGTAAGAAGAATTGGTCCTCCAATTTGCATTTTCCGTCACCGACTACAGTTGTTGCTATGGTTGAAAAATAAAACTTGTTCCTTCTCCTAAGATTTTAGAAAAAAAGTTGTATGTGATTTTAATAAGGTTGTTGGTGTATTGTCTTATTTCTTTTCTTCTTTTATTCTTGCTTTTATTTCTGCCTGGTATTTCGGCTACGTTGATTATGGCTTGTTCCTTTTCCCCGCGGCTGTATTGTTGGCGTTCTTTTCTTCTAGTTTTAGTCAGGTGGTTACCGTTATGTTATTTCTCTCATTTTTCGAAGATGGGTTGCGCTCTTTTACTGCATGGTTTTGATTTCGCCGTGCGTCCATGAAAGTCTTTTATCCATGCGTCCGCTCCATGTAACAGGAATATTTCAATCATGTCAATTCGATTGAATCCGACTGCTACGTGTAGGGTGGTTTCACGTGAGTTATCTTGTTGGTTTATGTTGATGATTCTTTTGGCGCAAATAAGGGTTGCAAGATCTTCTAGACCATACATGGCTAGGTAATGCAAAACGGTTTTGCCCTGATGTGTATCAATGTTGATATTAGTTGGTGACCATATTAACTTTGCACATTCTTGGTTTTCGTGTGAGATTGCCAACATTAATGGAGTTGCTCCTTTTTAATTGCAAGCTGTAAATTCGCAGTTGTTATGTTTCAGGATTCATAGTAACAGTAGATCATTTTCGGCTGCTGCGATATGGCCAATTGTTTTTTCGTGGTAGAGTATCTCTGGATCCGCTCCGAAGGATAGTAAAAGGTCGGTAATGTCGTACCTACATCTTCGTACGCTGGTGTGGAGTAGCGTCTGTTCGTCTTCGAATCTTTCATTGAGGAATGTGGCGATCTTCTGTCTCGGCCAACCTTGTTGCATTGTGAATTTATTTTGGATGCACCTTCTTATTACCTGCATTGGAGCTCCCATCATCGTTAATGAAAGTTTTCCGTTTTCTAAGTTTATCATGGCTTGTTGGATTTATGCCGTTGAATCACTGGGAAGAGTTTCACATTTTTGCAAATCTTTCAAAGTTTGTCGCATTGCTTTTTATTTTCCCTTAAGTTCTTGTTTCTATGTTCTTAATTTAATAACAGGTTTTCGTGCATTTAATATGTTGTCTGCGTCTTGTGTCGCCCTGACATGTGGATTTGTCGCAGGGCGATCCTGTTCGTTTCAAACTTTCTTTATTCCTTTTTTAGTCGTTGTCATTTTCTTATAGGGGTCCTTGTGTTCTCATTCTTCTTTGTGAGTTAGTTTTCTTCGTTACTTTGAAGATTACGTTGCTTCTGCCGTCGTTATGTTTGTTCCTTCGTTTTCCAGTGGGGTGTTTCTCAATGTGTACGTGTTTCATTATCGACCACAGATTGATATGGCCTTGCGTGGGCTTGATGACGCGATTTTTTCTACTCCTACGAGCCTTTTCTGGAGATTCCGCGAAGAGGATCGGAGCCTCTTCTTCGGTTTGTTTCGACTGGCTTTTAAAGTGTCGGGTTTAGTGACACTGGATTTCGGGTACAAACGTCCGGCGCACAAGGATTATTATTATTCGTAAGTGTTATTTTGCTTTATATAAAAAAAAAATTTTTAATTCTTCTTTTTTTTTCTTTTTTTTTTAAGAATCATTTAGGGTACGCGTTCTATCGCGACATTTACCCACTCAAATTCGCCCGTTTTCTTTGGTGGCTAGAGTCGGGTAATGATATTTATCATCCCTCCCCAACATCTTCACGTTTTATGCGAGAGCGTCTTGAAGAAGAGAGTGACTATCGCCCGGCCTACGCAAGTGCATCGCAACTCCGCAGCTATTTTGTTTATGGTGTTTCTCTTCCCAATTGTGATTCCACGGACGGATGATTTTCTTTTGTAGTATTATTTGGTTTTTGTTATTGATTTTGTAGTTAGGCTGTTAATTGGGATTTTGAGGTTGTTATTTGAGTTTGTTCGTTTGCCTGTTCAATTTTTGATTTTGGAGATAAGGTGTTAGTTGGAAATACAATAATTGTTATTTTGAGTTTGTTTGTTTTTACTATAAAGTTTCAGAGTATTGCATAGAGGCGAGTGAATTGGGGGAATGGGGGAAAGTATCTAATTTTTTTTTCGATTTGGTGGATTTAAAAATGATAATCAACTTAATTGTTGAAGCTTTAAATGTTGGTAAGTGCGTTATTTGCTGGGGGCTGTTAATTTATTATGTAATTAACTAAGTTGTGAAGGGCTTGTTGTGGCTACTTTTAATTTGAATGACCTTGGGGATTTTCACTTTTTGGCTGGTTCACTGCTGTCTGTTTCTAGCATGCAACGACATAGGTCTTCCCAGACCATGCCATACCCGACACATAAGTGCACGTTGTGTGTTTTCCTGTACACCGTTTGGGTGTGTCAGTTTCTTCAATAGATGGGTAGATTAATGAATTTGGTGAGCTTGGCCGTGGAGAGCGCACTTGACCTTGTCTTTCTGTTGTCAGTTGTGCTGGGGCGGACGTTCTTATGAAGGGTTGTTCGATTGCTATGTCTGAATGGTAATTTGTTTCTCGTGCTGGTAGCATTGATGCGAGTTCGTGCTCTTCCTCTATGCCATCGTCGTATTTTCTTGTAAGCTACTGGTTTCTGCGGATATGATTTTTAATCTTCGAGATAGGGTTGCAAATGATGAAGATCCGTAAGCATACGAGAAATAGCACGAAACCAATTGCTGAAAGACCTATTATTTTCAATTTGTCGAACCATGAGAACATATGATCTATTTGATTATCTTGTTGTTCTGACAACACGATTGGCGGTGAAATAGGACTGAAACGAAATAGGACTGGAGAAATAGGACTGGGAGAAATAGGACTGACTTTTCAAATCTTTTAGGACAGTCCTATTTCTCCATGCCAGCAGTCCTATTTCTCCATGCCATCAGTCCTATTTCTCCTTAGAAATAGTCCTATTTATTTTATTTTGTTCCAGTAGGAACGATATGCCTCCAATCTGGTAGGCAACATTTTGCGTAAGACCGTCGGGTTATATCCATTTCCCTTTGTAAAAATCCGATGGTGTTAACTCATTACTTAAATGGTTCACCAAACATTTACCTTTTATCCTATTTTAATTTAAATTGCAGGGGACCATTAAATATGTTATATCTAATATAGTTCATTTAATAAAATACTACAACGGCCACACCAGAAATATTTATTAGATTTTTCTTACTTTTTAGTGCATAAATAACTTTTCCAGTTGCACTCATGTTGTACTTGCCCATACAACTATCAGCAACGATTAACAAGCAAGTCTTACCATATCGGTAGCGCTCTAACCTGTGACACGGGTAGGCTTGTGTTTGATTCTCCGTGGCTACATTTCTTCTGAGGTTTTTAATAATTATTCTATGAAAGAATTTTTGGGAAGAAAACAATTACTGGTGTTTAGGGTAATACTACTGAAATGGCAAATAATGGTAGTTCTGACTTCCCAATTTTCACATGTGGTTTCAGTATTTCAGCCAGTCAGTATTTAGATCTTCATGAATTCATTAGGCTTGTGTTCGATTCTCCGTGGTTACATTTCTTCTGAGGTTTTTAATAACACTTGCGGTTAAGTTTACTATGAATAGTAGAAGAATGTTAATGAATCTTCGCCTGTATGAAAGCTAGTTCCTCACCAGGAGCAAGAAGAACTGTTGAGATACAAGAGAATGGATGAGAGAGGAGATGGTAGATAACGGTAGATGGGCGAAAAATTAATTGTTTGTAATTTAACATTTTAACAATTCCTCAACTTCTTTACCAAGAAGAGGATTCTACCACCGAAGTGGATGGCCGAGCATGACAGCATTACATATATTAACATCAAGAGCATTACTCATCAAGTGACGTATGCCAAAGGATTAAGTTAATATTTATATTGACTTTGAAATAAAATTGATGAAGAAGATTTATGGGTGCTAAAGCCGAGGAAGTTGAAGATTGTTGCCGGCGGCGAATAGAAAGAAGAGATTTGCAGAAGTAAAAGATCATCGGCTTTAGCAGATTAAAACTTATGGGTGCTTAAGACGAAGAGGTCGAAGATTTTTGCCGGCGGCGAATCGAAAGCAAAGATTTAGGAAGGTCAGAGATCTTCGGATTCAGTAGCTTAAGACTTATGGTTGCACCACATTTAATGACTACTCCATACGACCTTGTATCCCGGAAGCTGATGACGCTTGCCTGCGGCGCATTGAAAGAAAAGCTTTACGTAAATCCAGGTAATCTTCACTCACCGCAACAGCAAGAAGTGCTTCCTTCCTATTTGCCGAGAGGTGTAATTTCGTTTGGCTCCTCCCCTTTTTGGCAGACTATATATATGGATACAATAATACCAACAACTTTAATAGTTCGTCTTAGACTTCGATCTAGCACTTACCATTACCATGTCTTCAGCTCGCTTTCAATGTTCGGGATGCAAAACCAGTGTTATCGGCCGGAAGCAATTCTGCGTTTGCCTAGGCTGCCATGTTCCTGTCCATCGTCTTTGTTGTGGTGTTACCTTCCATAAGGGTGTTTCGCCTTCATGGAAGGAGTTCAGCAACTTTTATCGGTGCGCCATGTGTTCTAGTGGTAGTGCAGTCCTAGGTTCCACGGAAGATGTAGCGGATGTTGATGGTGCAGTAGCTGGGGGATCAAAAGGCGACGTAGCTGTTGTTGCTGTTGCTGGTTCTGAAGGTGGTCGTCCTAAGAGATTGCTGAAGCCAAGGAGCATTTTCGACCCTTCCGACGTAGGCAAGAAAAAGCCTCTAGTTCCAGCTTCTCCACGTCGTCCCTCATCACCACGACAGCGATCAACTCCTCGCACATCTCCTCAGACTAATTCTCCGCGTCGTCCAGCAACTCCGTCTTCTCCACCCTCCCCACTTTCTCCGTTGACAATGTCACCATTGGTGAGTCGTGTTGTGTCTCCTTTTCTTTTCATGTTGTCTCCTCTTCTTAGGTCAACTCCTCCAGTTCCACCACCACGACGAAGACGCAGGGCCCAACCTCAGCTACCAGACCAGTCGCCAGAAGCTGCAATCCCAAGGAGTTCATATGCAAGCGATGGAAGAAGAGAGGAAACATTTGCCGAACCCAGCGAATCGACAATGGAGGTATATATTTCTTCTTTATCGCAACATGTCTTAGTATTTTATTAACTAAATGTTTTTGTTAGCAATCATCGTATGAGGAACCGACGGAGCCATCCTACAAGATTCATGACGAGGGAACGAACAAGGGACTCCATAAGCCTACTGATGGATTAGGTAATAATTCGAATATAATTAATAATTGAATAAGACTAAAAGAGGAATTCCTTTCTTACTATAGGATTTTGCTTCAGCAAAAAAGCCATCAGTAAGAGCACATATACATGGCGCTGTACCTCCCGACCTTCTGGAAACCCATGTAAAGCGATCGTGAAACAAAAGAAAACCCCCCTTTTGGATTGTTTGTTTAATTACAATAATGCTGACTTCACCCTTGTTCCCCACGATCAAGAGAACACCCACAATCACTCACAAGACATTGGAAACCAGAAAAGGGTAAGTGTTTTTAGAAAAAAGTAATTTGAGTTTCTAAATGTGTAACTTGCAATATTTATACATAGGTTGACATCTTTAGAGAATCGAAGAAAGCCTGCGTCGATCAACAGTTTACGGACCCCACGGAGATCTTATTTGCCGAACTCAAGAAACGCAAGTCCATAGAAGGAAGACACATGCCGGATGTTGATTTGGCCACTCGTCGTTTACGGTACATTAAATAAATAAATTATATCATGATTACGCTTAACGATTAAAGTTTATATTCCAGTTACAAGAGAGCGAAGGTTATGCCCGCCAATCCCAGGAAAGATGACCCTTTCTTTCCTGTAGTTGGGAATTTCTTCCCACCCGACTGGTATCAGGGCGCCATCTTTGCTGGAACGGCCCAAGACCGTGCCCGGCACCTTCTGTTCTTCACCCCTACCATGAAGCGCCAACTAGAAGACTGCAAGACATGGTTTATGGACGCAACATTCTATTTTGTTGATGAACCCATCAAACAGGTGCGTTTAATTATCTTGATAATGTAACCAAATTTAATTTTAACCTATTTCTCTCTATATAGCTCTTCACGATCAATGGGTTCATCAAAAACGACAAGAATGAAATAAAGCAAGTAACCTTATTGTTTTGTTGCATGACCAGGAGAAGAGCAGCCGACTATAGCGCTGTCTTCGAGAAGATAAAGGTATAGATACTATCTCATTTACAAATAGTTTGTTATGTAAAAAAAAAATTTTATAAAAAAAAATAAATTTTATATTGTAATAGGATATAATCCCCCTTCCTAGAGTCCAGCGGATCGTGACCGATTTCGAACGTGCTATATTTACGGCTGTCCGCAGGCACTTTGTGGATTGCCAGCACTTTGGCTGCAATTTCCACTGGTGCCAAGCCGTTCTGAAAAAGGTCCGGGATCTTCACCTTGCCACCCTCTACAACAACAAGGGACCGAATCCAGTGCGAGACTTTGTGTTTCGCCTGCTATGCCTTGCATATCTTCCAGGTAAATAGCACACAAATGTTATATTTAATTGTCATAAATAACATTTGTGAACTTTAATTTTTTGTAGCTGGTAAAATTCCTGGTGTGTTTGACGCGTTGAAGAGCTCAGCACCTAGCGAACTTCCAGCACTCATGGATTATATGGAGCGGAATTGGATTCGGGGCAAGTTCTGGACTCCTGAGAACTGGTCATGCTTCAACATCTTAACGCGTACCAATAACGACTGCGAAGGAATGCACCACCAATGGAACAAGGTAATTTAAATTTGAACAATAATGTGTAATGAATAATTAATAACAAAAATGTTTGTAGTTGGCAGGCGGATCTAATTTAAAATTCTACAAGATGACAATGGTATTGCGGAAACTGGCCGAAGAAGTTTCCCTTACTAGCACGTTACTCTGCCATGACAAAATAAGGGCTCACCGGAAGAAAGAGACCCAACTTAAGAATTCCGTACTGTTCCAGCTTTGGGCGCGCTATCAAAATAATGAGGTATGTTTTTTAAATTTACAAGAAAGAAAAGTTTCCTATAACTAATTATTGTTTTTGCAGCTATCTACAATGGATCTACTAGAAGAAATAGTTTTAGAGCTTAGATCATCTTTTCCCGCTATTGTTTCCTCACATGCTCTTAATGTTGCTATAAATAATATTAATGATGACCTAGATATGTCTATAATTGAATAACATTTGTTTGTTTGTAACATGTATTTTATTTGACGAATGTTTACAAATTAACATACTTTATCAATAAACTTACATAATCTCAATTGACTTTTTTATTTTAATGTAATATGTAATGTAATACATTATGCTTGAATTATTACGATAATACTTGTTGTGCAAGCGACGACTAATGTGCCGATTGATGGTTTTGGTTCGTGGCCACAATTCCCGAGAAGATGATTGTTCTAAAAAAAATAAAATTGCAATAATTATACCAATGTACTCCATATAACTATAAATGAATTTACCTTGCATGTTTAAATCCTTCCAACCATTTACCAAACGAGTGATAAGAGAAAGCAAAAGCTTTCAATTGTCCGAAAGAACGGTTTAAAAATTCGTTGATCAGAGCTCCCTATGAAAAAAGAAAAATAAAATTAATGAAAAAGGCAAAAAAAAAACGTTAAACCGGCCTGAGTAAACTGTAAAAAAATTGCCAGGCAAAACCTACAAAGAAGAAAAAGAAGAAAAAAAAATTAGTAAAACATAAGCAAAGTTCAGTAGAAAGACAATAAAAAAAGTAAAAGCATTAAGTGACGTGAAGTATAGTTAGGTAGCATACCCATAATTTGCATATATAATTAAATAACTATCGTAAATATTTCTAATCCTAGTCGGCATACGTCCCGACTAAGATATCTATTTAACTGAAGGTCCACTGACCTGGGTCAGACAATTGGTTTCACGACGACACTGTGAAACCAATCCCGATACCTGTGCCCATTGAGGTGACAAGTCTCAATGCCCTTACACTTAAATTAACAATGCCAGCACTCGAACCGTTGCCTATCCGTTCCGAGCCTGATACAATGTGTCCGGGTACGGCCCAGCACTAGTGAAATAGAAAATGTACTTACGGTTTGCGACTCCTTAGAAACAATCCGCAGCTGGGCAGGAACTGGGCAGGCCGCTGGACACGAACAACAGATGATTAGCACATTCACAGCACATTCGAAGCACATTCGAAGCACATTCGAAGCACCGTCGACAACCTACACCATGAAGATCTAAATACTGACTGGCTGAAATACTGAAACCACATGTGAAAATTGGGAAGTCAGAACTACCATTATTTGCCATTTCAGTAGTATTACCCTAAACACCAGTAATTGTTTTCTTCCCAAAAATTCTTTCATAGAATAATTATTAAAAACCTCAGAAGAAATGTAGCCACGGAGAATCAAACACAAGCCTACCCGTGTCACAGGTTAGAGCGCTACCGATATGGTAAGACTTGCTTGTTAATCGTTGCTGATAGTTGTATGGGCAAGTACAACATGAGTGCAACTGGAAAAGTTATTTATGCACTAAAAAGTAAGAAAAATCTAATAAATATTTCTGGTGTGGCCGTTGTAGTATTTTATTAAATGAACTATATTAGATATAACATATTTAATATAACACTATATTGACATTGAATACACGTATATTTGATACTGTTTGAATGTAGATCATGAAACTGATTCTATAACACTATATTCACATTGAATACACGTATATTTGATACTGTTTGAATGTAGATCATGAAACTGATTCTATAACACTATATTCACATTGAATACACGTATATTTGATACTGTTTGAATGTAGATCATGAAACTGATCTATCTATATTATGAAACACTATATTCATGAAACTGATTCTATAACACTATATTCACATTGAATACACGTATATTTGATGCTGTTTGAATGTAGATATGAAACTGATTCTATAACACTATATTCACATTGAATACACGTATATTTGATACTGTTTGAATGTAGATCATGAAACTGATTCTATAACACTATATTCACATTGAATACACGTATATTTGATACTGTTTGAATGTAGATCATGAAACTGATTCTATAACACTATATTCACATTGAATACACGTATATTTGATGCTGTTTGAATGTAGATCATGAAACTGATTCTATAACACTATATTCACATTGAATACACGTATATTTGATACTGTTTGAATGTAGATCATGAAACTGATTCTATAACACTATATTCACATTGAATACACGTATATTTGATACTGTTTGAATGTAGATCATGAAACTGATTCTATAACACTATATTGACATTGAATACACGTATATTTGATACTGTTTGAATGTAGATCATGAAACTGATTCTATAACACTATATTCACATTGAATACACGTATATTTGATACTGTTTGAATGTAGATCATGAAACTGATTCTATAACACTATATTCACATTGAATACACGTATATTTGATGCTGTTTGAATGTAGATCATGAAACTGATTCTATAACACTATATTCACATTGAATACACGTATATTTGATGCTGTTTGAATGTAGATATTGAAACTCACTGTATCACATTGTATTCACATTGAATACACGTATATTTGATACTGTTTGAATGTAGATCATGAAACTGATTCTATAACACTATATTCACATTGAATACACGTATATTTGATGCTGTTTGAATATTGAAACTGACTTATAACACTATATTCACATTGAATACACGTATATTTGATACTGTTTGAATGTAGATCATGAAACTGATTCTATAACACTATATTCACATTGAATACACGTATATTTGATGCTGTTTGAATGTAGATCATTGAAACTGATTGTATAACACTATATTCACATTGAATACACGTATATTTGATGCTGTTTGAATGTAGATCATGAAACTGATTCTATAACACTATATTCACATTGAATACACGTATATTTGATGCTGTTTGAATGTAGATCATGAAACTGATTCTATAACACTATATTCACATTGAATACACGTATATTTGATGCTGTTTGAATGTAGATATTGAAACTGATTCTATAACACTATATTCACATTGAATACACGTATATTTGATGCTGTTTGAATGTAGATATGAAACTGATTCTATAACACTATATTCACATTGAATACACGTATATTTGATGCTGTTTGAATGTAGATCATGAAACTGATTCTATAACACTATATTCACATTGAATACACGTATATTTGATGCTGTTTGAATGTAGATCATGAAACTGATTCTATAACACTATATTCACATTGAATACACGTATATTTGATGCTGTTTGAATGTAGATATGAAACTGATTCTATAACACTATATTCACATTGAATACACGTATATTTGATGCTGTTTGAATGTAGATATTGAAACTGATTCTATAACACTATATTCACATTGAATACACGTATATTTGATGCTGTTTGAATGTAGATCATGAAACTGATTCTATAACACTATATTCACATTGAATACACGTATATTTGATGCTGTTTGAATGTAGATATTGAAACTGATTCTATAACACTATATTCACATTGAATACACGTATATTTGATGCTGTTTGAATGTAGATCATGAAACTGATTCTATAACACTATATTCACATTGAATACACGTATATTTGATGCTGTTTGAATGTAGATATTGAAACTCACTGTATCACACTATATTCACATTGAATACACGTATATTTGATGCTGTTTGAATGTAGATCATGAAACTGATTCTATAACACTATATTCACATTGAATACACGTATATTTGATGCTGTTTGAATGTAGATATTGAAACTGATTCTATAACACTATATTCACATTGAATACACGTATATTTGATGCTGTTTGAATGTAGATATTGAAACTGATTCTATAACACTATATTCACATTGAATACACGTATATTTGATGCTGTTTGAATGTAGATCATGAAACTGATTCTATAACACTATATTCACATTGAATACACGTATATTTGATGCTGTTTGAATGTAGATATGAAACTGATTCTATAACACTATATTCACATTGAATACACGTATATTTGATGCTGTTTGAATGTAGATCATGAAACTGATTCTATAACACTATATTCACATTGAATACACGTATATTTGATGCTGTTTGAATGTAGATCATGAAACTGATTCTATAACACTATATTCACATTGAATACACGTATATTTGATGCTGTTTGAATGTAGATATTGAAACTGATTCTATAACACTATATTCACATTGAATACACGTATATTTGATGCTGTTTGAATGTAGATCATGAAACTGATTCTATAACACTATATTCAGATTTATTACTCGTATATTTGATCATTTTTGTTTGTAGATATTGAAACTGACTGTATAACACTATATTCACATTGAATACACGTATATTTGATGCTGTTTGAATGTAGATCATGAAACTGATTCTATAACACTATATTCACATTGAATACACGTATATTTGATGCTGTTTGAATGTAGATCATGAAACTGATTCTATAACACTATATTCACATTGAATACACGTATATTTGATGCTGTTTGAATGTAGATATTGAAACTCACTGTATCACACTATATTCACATTGAATACACGTATATTTGATGCTGTTTGAATGTAGATCATGAAACTGATTCTATAACACTATATTCACATTGAATACACGTATATTTGATGCTGTTTGAATGTAGATATTGAAACTGATTCTATAACACTATATTCACATTGAATACACGTATATTTGATGCTGTTTGAATGTAGATCATGAAACTGATTCTATAACACTATATTCACATTGAATACACGTATATTTGATGCTGTTTGAATGTAGATATTGAAACTCACTGTATCACACTATATTCACATTGAATACACGTATATTTGATGCTGTTTGAATGTAGATCATGAAACTGATTCTATAACACTATATTCACATTGAATACACGTATATTTGATGCTGTTTGAATGTAGATATTGAAACTGATTCTATAACACTATATTCACATTGAATACACGTATATTTGATGCTGTTTGAATGTAGATCATGAAACTGATTCTATAACACTATATTCACATTGAATACACGTATATTTGATGCTGTTTGAATGTAGATATTGAAACTCACTGTATCACACTATATTCACATTGAATACACGTATATTTGATGCTGTTTGAATGTAGATCATGAAACTGATTCTATAACACTATATTCACATTGAATACACGTATATTTGATGCTGTTTGAATGTAGATATTGAAACTGATTCTATAACACTATATTCACATTGAATACACGTATATTTGATGCTGTTTGAATGTAGATCATGAAACTGATTCTATAACACTATATTCACATTGAATACACGTATATTTGATGCTGTTTGAATGTAGATATTGAAACTCACTGTATCACACTATATTCACATTGAATACACGTATATTTGATGCTGTTTGAATGTAGATCATGAAACTGATTCTATAACACTATATTCACATTGAATACACGTATATTTGATGCTGTTTGAATGTAGATCATGAAACTGATTCTATAACACTATATTCACATTGAATACACGTATATTTGATGCTGTTTGAATGTAGATATTGAAACTGATTCTATAACACTATATTCACATTGAATACACGTATATTTGATGCTGTTTGAATGTAGATATTGAAACTCATTCTATAACACTATATTCACATTGAATACACGTATATTTGATGCTGTTTGAATGTAGATATTGAAACTGATTCTATAACACTATATTCACATTGAATACACGTATATTTGATGCTGTTTGAATGTAGATATTGAAACTGATTCTATAACACTATATTCACATTGAATACACGTATATTTGATGCTGTTTGAATGTAGATATTGAAACTGATTCTATAACACTATATTCACATTGAATACACGTATATTTGATGCTGTTTGAATGTAGATATTGAAACTCATTATATAACACTATATTCACATTGAATACACGTATATTTGATGCTGTTTGAATGTAGATCATGAAACTGATTCTATAACACTATATTCACATTGAATACACGTATATTTGATGCTGTTTGAATGTAGATATTGAAACTGATTCTATAACACTATATTCACATTGAATACACGTATATTTGATGCTGTTTGAATGTAGATATTGAAACGGATTCTATAACAATATATTCACATTGAATACACGTATATTTGATGCTGTTTGAATGTAGATATTGAAACTGATTCTGTAACACTATATTCACATTGAATACACGTATATTTGATGCTGTTTGAATGTAGATATTGAAACTGATTCTATAACACTATATTCATTGAATACACGTATATTTGATGCTGTTTGAATGTAGATATTGAAACTGATTCTATCACACTATATTCACATTGAATACACGTATATTTGATGCTGTTTGAATGTAGATATTGAAACTGATTCTATAACACTATATTCACATTGAATACACGTATATTTGATGCTGTTTGAATGTAGATATTGAAACTGATTCTATAACACTATATTCACATTGAATACACGTATATTTGATGCTGTTTGAATGTAGATATTGAAACTCATTCTGTATCACACTATATTCACATTGAATACACGTATATTTGATGCTGTTTGAATGTAGATATTGAAACTGATTCTATAACACTATATTCACATTGAATACACGTATATTTGATGCTGTTTGAATGTAGATATTGAAACTGATTCTATAACACTATATTCACATTGAATACACGTATATTTGATGCTGTTTGAATGTAGATATTGAAACTGATTCTATAACACTATATTCACATTGAATACACGTATATTTGATGCTGTTTGAATGTAGATATTGAAACTGATTCTATAACACTATATTCACATTGAATACACGTATATTTGATGCTGTTTGAATGTAGATCATTGAAACTGATTCTATAACACTATATTCACATTGAATACACGTATATTTGATGCTGTTTGAATGTAGATATTGAAACTGATTCTATAACACTATATTCACATTGAATACACGTATATTTGATGCTGTTTGAATGTAGATATTGAAACTGATTCTATAACACTATATTCACATTGAATACACGTATATTTGATGCTGTTTGAATGTAGATATTGAAACTGATTCTATAACACTATATTCACATTGAATACACGTATATTTGATGCTGTTTGAATGTAGATATTGAAACTGATTCTATAACACTATATTCACATTGAATACACGTATATTTGATGCTGTTTGAATGTAGATATTGAAACTGATTCTATAACACTATATTCACATTGAATACACGTATATTTGATGCTGTTTGAATGTAGATATTGAAACTGATTCTATAACACTATATTCACATTGAATACACGTATATTTGATGCTGTTTGAATGTAGATATTGAAACTGATTCTATAACACTATATTCACATTGAATACACGTATATTTGATGCTGTTTGAATGTAGATATTGAAACTGATTCTATAACACTATATTCACATTGAATACACGTATATTTGATGCTGTTTGAATGTAGATATTGAAACTGATTCTATAACACTATATTCACATTGAATACACGTATA
The DNA here is from genome assembly GCF_022539665.2 of Daphnia carinata. Classification (NCBI taxonomy): domain Eukaryota; kingdom Metazoa; phylum Arthropoda; class Branchiopoda; order Diplostraca; family Daphniidae; genus Daphnia; species Daphnia carinata. The sequence continues at coordinate 935,222 of NC_081340.1, read as the reverse complement.
TTTGATGCTGTTTGAATGTAGATATTGAAACTGATTCTATAACACTATATTCACATTGAATACACGTATATTTGATGCTGTTTGAATGTAGATATTGAAACTCACTCTATAACACTATATTCACATTGAATACACGTATATTTGATGCTGTTTGAATGTAGATATTGAAACTGATTCTATAACACTATATTCACATTGAATACACGTATATTTGATGCTGTTTGAATGTAGATATTGAAACTGATTCTATAACACTATATTCACATTGAATACACGTATATTTGATGCTGTTTGAATGTAGATATTGAAACTGATTCTATAACACTATATTCACATTGAATACACGTATATTTGATGCTGTTTGAATGTAGATATTGAAACTGATTCTATAACACTATATTCACATTGAATACACGTATATTTGATGCTGTTTGAATGTAGATATTGAAACTGATTCTATAACACTATATTCACATTGAATACACGTATATTTGATGCTGTTTGAATGTAGATATTGAAACTGATTCTATAACACTATATTCACATTGAATACACGTATATTTGATGCTGTTTGAATGTAGATATTGAAACTCACTTCTATAACACTATATTCACATTGAATACACGTATATTTGATGCTGTTTGAATGTAGATATTGAAACTGATTCTATAACACTATATTCACATTGAATACACGTATATTTGATGCTGTTTGAATGTAGATATTGAAACTGATTCTATAACACTATATTCACATTGAATACACGTATATTTGATGCTGTTTGAATGTAGATATTGAAACTGATTCTATAACACTATATTCACATTGAATACACGTATATTTGATGCTGTTTGAATGTAGATATTGAAACTGATTCTATAACACTATATTCACATTGAATACACGTATATTTGATGCTGTTTGAATGTAGATATTGAAACTGATTCTATAACACTATATTCACATTGAATACACGTATATTTGATGCTGTTTGAATGTAGATATTGAAACTGATTCTATAACACTATATTCACATTGAATACACGTATATTTGATGCTGTTTGAATGTAGATATTGAAACTGATTCTATAACACTATATTCACATTGAATACACGTATATTTGATGCTGTTTGAATGTAGATCATGAAACTGATTCTATAACACTATATTCACATTGAATACACGTATATTTGATGCTGTTTGAATGTAGATATTGAAACTCATTCTATATCACACTATATTCACATTGAATACACGTATATTTGATGCTGTTTGAATGTAGATATTGAAACTGATTCTATAACACTATATTCACATTGAATACACGTATATTTGATGCTGTTTGAATGTAGATATTGAAACTGATTCTATAACACTATATTCACATTGAATACACGTATATTTGATGCTGTTTGAATGTAGATATTGAAACTGATTCTATAACACTATATTCACATTGAATACACGTATATTTGATGCTGTTTGAATGTAGATATTGAAACTGATTCTATAACACTATATTCACATTGAATACACGTATATTTGATGCTGTTTGAATGTAGATATTGAAACTGATTCTATAACACTATATTCACATTGAATACACGTATATTTGATGCTGTTTGAATGTAGATATTGAAACTGATTCTATAACACTATATTCACATTGAATACACGTATATTTGATGCTGTTTGAATGTAGATATTGAAACTGATTCTATAACACTATATTCACATTGAATACACGTATATTTGATGCTGTTTGAATGTAGATATTGAAACTGATTCTATAACACTATATTCACATTGAATACACGTATATTTGATGCTGTTTGAATGTAGATATTGAAACTGATTCTATAACACTATATTCACATTGAATACACGTATATTTGATGCTGTTTGAATGTAGATATGAAACTGATTCTATAACACTATATTCACATTGAATACACGTATATTTGATGCTGTTTGAATGTAGATATTGAAACTGATTCTATAACACTATATTCACATTGAATACACGTATATTTGATGCTGTTTGAATGTAGATATTGAAACTGCTATAACACTATATTCATTGAATACACGTATATTTGATGCTGTTTGAATGTAGATATTGAAACTCATTGTATAACACTATATTCACATTGAATACACGTATATTTGATGCTGTTTGAATGTAGATATTGAAACTGATTCTGTAACACTATATTCACATTGAATACACGTATATTTGATGCTGTTTGAATGTAGATATTGAAACTGATTCTATAACACTATATTCACATTGAATACACGTATATTTGATGCTGTTTGAATGTAGATATTGAAACTCACTCTATTACACTATATTCACATTGAATACACGTATATTTGATGCTGTTTGAATGTAGATATTGAAACTGATTCTATAACACTATATTCACATTGAATACACGTATATTTGATGCTGTTTGAATGTAGATATTGAAACTCATTCTATAACACTATATTCACATTGAATATACGTATATTTGATGCTGTTTGAATGTAGATATTGAAACTCACTCTATAACACTATATTCATTGAATACACGTATATTTGATGCTGTTTGAATGTAGATATTGAAACTGATTCTATAACACTATATTCACATTGAATACACGTATATTTGATGCTGTTTGAATGTAGATATTGAAACTCACTGTATCACACTATATTCACATTGAATACACGTATATTTGATGCTGTTTGAATGTAGATATTGAAACTGATTCTATAACACTATATCACATTGAATACACGTATATTTGATGCTGTTTGAATGTAGACATTGAAACTCACTGTATCATACTATATTCACATTGAATACACGTATATTTGATACTGTTTGAATGTAGATCATGAAACTCATTCTATAACACTATATTCACATTGAATACACGTATATTTGATGCTGTTTGAATGTAGATATGAAACTCATGTAAACTATATTCACATTGAATACACGTATATTTGATGCTGTAGATATTGAAACTCACTGTATCACACTATATTCACATTGAATACACGTATATTTGATGCTGTTTGAATGTAGATATTGAAACTGATTCTATAACACTATATTCACATTGAATACACGTATATTTGATGCTGTTTGAATGTAGATATTGAAAACTGATTCTATAACACTATATTCACATTGAATACGTATATTTGTATATTTGATGCTGTTTGAATGTAGATATGAAACATTGAATACATTATATTTATCACACTATATTCACATTGAATACACGTATATTTGATGCTGTTTGAATGTAGATATTGAAACTCATTCTATAACACTATATTCACATTGAATACACGTATATTTGATGCTGTTTGAATGTAGATATTGAAACTCATTCTATCACACTATATTCACATTGAATGAATACACGTATATTTGATGCTGTTTGAATGTAGATATTGAAACTCACTGTATCACACTATATTCACATTGAATACACGTATATTTGATGCTGTTTGAATGTATATTCACATTGAATACACGTATATTTGATGCTGTTTGAATGTAGATAGATTGAAACTCACTGTAACACTATATTCACATTGAATACACGTATATTTGATGCTGTTTGAATGTAGATATTGAAACTGATTCTATAACACTATATTCACATTGAATACACGTATATTTGATGCTGTTTGAATGTGATCACTGTTTGAATATTACATTGATATTGCTGTTTGAATTGATATGAAACACTATATTCACATTGAATACACGTATATTTGATGCTGTTTGAATGTAGATATTGAAACTGATTCTATAACACTATATTCACATTGAATACACGTATATTTGATGCTGTTTGAATGTAGATATTGACTGATTCTATAACACTATATTCACATTGAATACACGTATATTTGATGCTGTTTGAATGTAGATATTGAAACTCATTCTATAACACTATATTCACATTGAATACACGTATATTTGATGCTGTTTGAATGTAGATATTGAAACTGATTCTATAACACTATATTCACATTGAATACACGTATATTTGATGCTGTTTGAATGTAGATATTGATATTCACTGTATCACACTATATTCACATTGAATACACGTATATTTGATGCTGTTTGAATGTAGATATTGAACCTCACTGTATCATACTATATTCACATTGAATACACGTATATTTGATACTGTTTGAATGTAGATCATGAAACTGATTCTACTATATTCACATTGAATACACGTATATTTGATGCTGTTTGAATGTAGATATTGAAACTGATTCTATAACACTATATTCACATTGAATACACGTATATTTGATGCTGTTTGAATGTAGATATTGAAACTGATTCTATAACACTATATTCACATTGAATACGTATATTTGATGCTGTTTGAATGTAGATATTGAAACTCATTCTATAACACTATATTCACATTGAATACACGTATATTTGATGCTGTTTGAATGTAGATATTGAAACTGATTCTATAACACTATATTCACATTGAATACACGTATATTTGATGCTGTTTGAATGTAGATATTGAAACTCATTCTATAACACTATATTCACATTGAATACACGTATATTTGATGCTGTTTGAATGTAGATATTGAAACTGATTCTATAACACTATATTCACATTGAATACACGTATATTTGATGCTGTTTGAATGTAGATGAAATTGATTCTATTCTACACTATATTCACATTGAATACACGTATATTTGATGCTGTTTGAATGAATGTAGATATTGAAACTCACTCTATCACACTATATTCACATTGAATACTCGTATATTTGATGCTGTTTGAATGTAGATATTTAAACTCACTGTATCACACTATATTCACATTGAATACACATACATTTGATGCTGTTTGAATGTAGATATTGAAACTGATTCTATAACACTATATTCACATTGAATACACGTATATTTGATGCTGTTTGAATGTAGATATTGAAACTCACTGTATCACACTATATTCACATTGAATACACGTATATTTGATGCTGTTTGAATGTAGATATTGAAACTGATTCTATAACACTATATTCACATTGAATACACGTATATTTGATGCTGTTTGAATGTAGATATTGAAACTCATTCTATAACACTATATTCACATTGAATACACGTATATTTGATGCTGTTTGAATGTAGATATTGAAACTGATTCTATAACACTATATTCACATTGAATACACGTATATTTGATGCTGTTTGAATGTAGTATTGAAACTGATTCTATAACACTATATTCACATTGAATACACGTATATTTGATGCTGTTTGAATGTAGATATTGAAACTGATTCTATAACACTATATTCACATTGAATACACGTATATTTGATGCTGTTTGAATGTAGATATTGAAACTCATTCTATAACACTATATTCACATTGAATACACGTATATTTGATGCTGTTTGAATGTAGATATTGAAACTCATTCTATAACACTATATTCACATTGAATACACGTATATTTGATGCTGTTTGAATGTAGATATTGAAACTGATTCTATAACACTATATTCACATTGAATACACGTATATTTGATGCTGTTTGAATGTAGATATTGAAACTCACTGTATACACTATATTCACATTGTATACACACTATATGATCTGTTTGAATGTGAATGATTCATAACACTATATTCACATTGAATACACGTATATTTGATGCTGTTTGAATGTAGATATTGAAACTCATTCTATAACACTATATTCACATTGAATACACGTATATTTGATGCTGTTTGAATGTAGATATGAAACTGATTCTATAACACTATATTCACATTGAATACACGTATATTTGATGCTGTTTGAATGTAGATATTGAAACTCATTCAATAACACTATAATCACTTTGAATACACGTATATTTGATGCTGTTTGAATGTAGATATTGAAACTCATTCTATAACACTATATTCACATTGAATACACGTATATTTGATGCTGTTTGAATGTAGATATTGAAACTCATTCTATAACACTATATTCACATTGAATACACGTATATTTGATGCTGTTTGAATGTAGATATTGAAACTGATTCTATAACACTATATTCACATTGAATACACGTATATTTGATGCTGTTTGAATGTAGATATTGAAACTGATTCTATAACACTATATTCACATTGAATACACGTATATTTGATGCTGTTTGAATGTAGATATTGAAACTGATTCTATAACACTATATTCACATTGAATACACGTATATTTGATGCTGTTTGAATGTAGATATTGAAACTCACTGTATCACACTATATTCACATTGAATACACGTATATTTGATGCTGTTTGAATGTAGATATTGAAACTGATTCTATAACACTATATTCACATTGAATACACGTATATTTGATGCTGTTTGAATGTAGATATTGAAACTGATTCTATAACACTATATTCACATTGAATACACGTATATTTGATGCTGTTTGAATGTAGATATTGAAACTCATTCTATAACACTATATTCACATTGAATACACGTATATTTGATGCTGTTTGAATGTAGATATTGAAACTGATTCTATAACACTATATTCACATTGAATACACGTATATTTGATGCTGTTTGAATGTAGATATTGAAACTGATTGTATAACACTATATTCACATTGAATACACGTATATTTGATGCTGTTTGAATGTAGATATTGAAACTGACTCTATAACACTATATTCACATTGAATACACGTATATTTGATGCTGTTTGAATGTAGATATTGAAACTCATTCTATACACACTATATTCACATTGAATACACGTATATTTGATGCTGTTTGAATGTAGATATTGAAACTCACTGTATCACACTATATTCACATTGAATACACGTATATTTGATGCTGTTTGAATGTAGATATTGAAACTCATTCTATAACACTATATTCACATTGAATACACGTATATTTGATACTGTTTGAATGTAGATCATGAAAATGATTCTATAACACTATATTCACATTGAATACACGTATATTTGATACTGTTTGAATGTAGATCATGAAATTGATTCTATAACACTATATTCACATTTATTAACCGTATATTTGATGCTGTTTGAATGTAGATATTGAAACTGACTGTATCACACTATATTCACATTGAATACACGTATATTTGATGCTGTTTGAATGTGTAGATATTGAAACTGATTCTATAACACTATATTCACATTGAATACACGTATATTTGATGCTGTTTGAATGTAGATATTGAAACTGATTCTATAACACTATATTCACATTGAATACACGTATATTTGATGCTGTTTGAATGTAGATATTGAAACTGATTCTATAACACTATATTCACATTGAATACACGTATATTTGATGCTGTTTGAATGTAGATATTGAAACTGATTCTATAACACTATATTCACATTGAATACACGTATATTTGATGCTGTTTGAATGTAGATATTGAAACTGATTCTATAACACTATATTCACATTGAATACACGTATATTTGATGCTGTTTGAATGTAGATATTGAAACTCATTCTATAACACTATATTCACATTGAATACACGTATATTTGATGCTGTTTGAATGTAGATATTGAAACTGATTCTATAACACTATATTCACATTGAATACACGTATATTTGATGCTGTTTGAATGTAGATATTGAAACTGATTCTATAACACTATATTCACATTGAATACACGTATATTTGATGCTGTTTGAATGTAGATATTGAAACTGATTCTATAACACTATATTCACATTGAATACACGTATATTTGATGCTGTTTGAATGTAGATATTGAAACTCACTATAACACTATATTCACATTGAATACACGTATATTTGATGCTGTTTGAATGTAGATATTGAAACTGATTCTATAACACTATATTCACATTGAATACACGTATATTTGATGCTGTTTGAAATATTGAAACTGATTCTATAACACTACATTCACATTGAATACACTTATGTTAGATACTGTTTGAATGTAGATATTGAAACTCACTGTAACACTATATTCACATTGAATACACGTATATTTGATGCTGTTTGAATGTAGATATTGAAACTGATTCTATAACACTATATTCACATTGAATACACGTATATTTGATGCTGTTTGAATGTAGATATTGAAACTGATTCTATAACACTATATTCACATTGAATACACGTATATTTGATGCTGTTTGAATGTAGATATTGAAACTGATTCTATAACACTATATTCACATTGAATACACGTATATTTGATGCTGTTTGAATGTAGATATTGAAACTGATTCTATAACACTATATTCACATTGAATACACGTATATTTGATGCTGTTTGAATGTAGATATGAAACTGATTCTATAACACTATATTCACATTGAATACACGTATATTTGATGCTGTTTGAATGTAGATATTGAAACTGATTCTATAACACTATATTCACATTGAATACACGTATATTTGATGCTGTTTGAATGTAGATATTGAAACTGATTCTATAACACTATATTCACATTGAATACACGTATATTTGATGCTGTTTGAATGTAGATATTGAAACTCATTCTATAACACTATATTCACATTGAATACACGTATATTTGATGCTGTTTGAATGTAGATATTGAAACTGATTCTATAACACTATATTCACATTGAATACACGTATATTTGATGCTGTTTGAATGTAGATATTGAAACTGATTCTATAACACTATATTCACATTGAATACACGTATATTTGATGCTGTTTGAATGTAGATATTGAAACTGATTCTATAACACTATATTCACATTGAATACACGTATATTTGATGCTGTTTGAATGTAGATATTGAAACTGATTCTATAACACTATATTCACATTGAATACACGTATATTTGATGCTGTTTGAATGTAGATATTGAAACTGATTCTATAACACTATATTCACATTGAATACACGTATATTTGATGCTGTTTGAATGTAGATATTGAAACTGATTCTATAACACTATATTCACATTGAATACACGTATATTTGATGCTGTTTGAATGTAGATATTGAAACTGATTCTATAACACTATATTCACATTGAATACACGTATATTTGATGCTGTTTGAATGTAGATATTGAAACTGATTCTATAACACTATATTCACATTGAATACACGTATATTTGATGCTGTTTGAATGTAGATATTGAAAACTCACTGTATCACACTATATTCACATTGAATACACGTATATTTGATGCTGTTTGAATGTAGATATTGAAACTCACTGTATCACTATATTCACATTGAATACACGTATATTTGATGCTGTTTGAATGTAGATATTGAAACTGATTCTATAACATACTATATTCACATTGAATACACGTATATTTGATACTGTTTGAATGTAGATGATGAAATTGATTCTATAACACTATATTCACATTGAATACACGTATATTTGATGCTGTTTGAATGTAGATATTGAAACTGATTCTATAACACTATATTCACATTGAATACACGTATATTTGATGCTGTTTGAATGTAGATCATGAAACTGATTCTATAACACTATATTCACATTGAATACACGTATATTTGATGCTGTTTGAATGTAGATATTGAAACTCACTGTATCACACTATATTCACATTGAATACACGTATATTTGATGCTGTTTGAATGTAGATCATGAAACTGATTCTATAACACTATATTCACATTGAATACACGTATATTTGATGCTGTTTGAATGTAGATATTGAAACTCACTGTCTCACACTATATTCACATTGAATACACGTATATTTGATGCTGTTTGAATGTAGATCATGATACTGATTCTATAACACTATATTCACATTGAATACACGTATATTTGATGCTGTTTGAATGTAGATATTGAAACTGATTCTATAACACTATATTCACATTGAATACACGTATATTTGATGCTGTTTGAATGTAGATATTGAAACTGATTCTATAACACTATATTCACATTGAATACACGTATATTTGATGCTGTTTGAATGTAGATATTGAAACTGCACTGTATACACTATATTCACATTGAATACACGTATATTTGATGCTGTTTGAATGTAGAAATTGAAACTCACTGTATCACACTATGTTCACATTGAAT